>NW_019268581.1:195577-195873 GCF_002738365.1 Cucurbita moschata
AGGCTCGATTTCTTCACGAAACCTCTTCCTTATTGTTCCCTTAAGCTAAAGGAATTAGTTTGGAGGAATGACTTTGAGTGTGGGACCTTAATTTTGAGAAATCACTCTCGGTCTGCAAGTTACCCGATGCCTCCAATTTACAATCTCTTGGGTATCTTGTTCTTTGACATTTCAGCTCTTTATTCCTTCATCAAAGTTACTCATCTTCTTTTTCTGAAGCTAAAGGAATCCTTAATTTGAGGGAAAAGTGGCCGTAGATAGGAATTCGACACTTACCTCCAATTTGAGCCCGAAAC
>NW_019268581.1:195980-197394 GCF_002738365.1 Cucurbita moschata
ACTTGTATATCCTTGGATTGGAATTTTGAGTTTTCCTTGAAGCTTTTTAATGGCGGATTGGATTGGGGGGAATGGTTTCTAGGCACTTTCAGGACTCTATTCCTTCATAGAACTTGTGGGTAATGCTGTTTAGAAGCTATAGGAACAAGTTTGAAAGGAAATGGTGGAGAATTGCTCTCGAATTTGGAAGAAACCTGAGAGTAGGAGACCCAAAATCTAAACACAGAATTTATAGGCGAAACTTAAACCGACATTGACCCAAAATCTTGCTCGATTCTTGTTCCAAACGATTGCCCCAACTACAGAATTTATAGGGGAAACTTAAACCAACATTGGGAGCTCCAGAATCATCGTGAATTGTCGGTTAAATTTTCTAAAGAATTCGTCGAAAATATCTACTCTGATTAGAGCCTCACCGACTTTGGTTTTGAATCCTAGCCGTTGGATGTGACGATCCATGAGTTTTCTAGAATATATAAAAGTTTGGAGGAGATCCAACGGCTGAGAGCTGAGATTCGAAGGATTTTGTGCAGAAGGCATTGTTAAGGTTCTGATTTTTAACAGAATGGCAAATTCGTAATTATCCTTAACTTCAAGGATATTTTGGTAATTTGTCACTTTCCGAATATTTTATTATTATTTTCTCGAAAAGTCCATAATTTTCCTAAAAATTATTCATCTCTTGTTGGTCATTTTTCCAGTCTTGAACATCTTGAAATTCCTTCTAGATAAGGAATTAAAAATCTTGCAAGATCCTTGATAATTGGAAAAATGACATTTTTGTCCCTTTCGCTTATCCTTTCATTCCAATCCTTCTCCAAAGGTCTTAAGTCCTTAAAATTACTCCTTAGGGTATAGAAATGACTTACTAAGTCCCGCTTCCTTGCTTAATCCTCATAATTTTTTTCCTTGGATCTTTTGGGTCTTGCATAAGTGGCTTTCCTTCACTTTTAGGGTGTTACAATACGTGATAGATGACTCAAATTTGATTGAAAATTGTTTAGGTATGCAGGTACAAGCAAACCATTAGGCACAAAAGGAAGCTATCTTAAAGGTATTTCATGCAAGACTTCAGATGATTGCAGGGATAATGTTTTTTGTGATTGTAAATTAAACATCTGCTTCTGTCATGGCAACAAGCATCCCTTCAACTTCAACTCCAACTCTCACAGGATGAGTAAGAACATTCATTTAGAAGACAACAAGAAGATCAAAGAAGTGCCTCTCAACAACTAATCAATATTATGAAGATGATCATAGAGAACTCGATCGATGTGACCCTGTATTTAGACTCTCATAATAAATAAACGATATTTTTGTTTAGTTTGTGTGCCTCTCAAGGTTTTGGGTCATAGTATATCATACGAATACAAGATACACTGACATGCTCGTTCCACATGAAGCTATTTAATGC
>NW_019268581.1:197404-208237 GCF_002738365.1 Cucurbita moschata
TCACGAAACCTCTTCCTTATTGTTCCCTTAAGCTAAAGGAATTAGTTTGGAGGAATGACTTTGAGTGTGGGACCTTAATTTTGAGAAATCACTCTCGGTCTGCAAGTTACCCGATGCCTCCAATTTACAATCTCTTGGGTATCTTGTTCTTTGACATTTCAGCTCTTTATTCCTTCATCAAAGTTACTCATCTTCTTTTTCTGAAGCTAAAGGAATCCTTAATTTGAGGGAAAAGTGGCCGTAGATAGGAATTCGACACTTACCTCCAATTTGAGCCCGAAACGGATTTTCTTCAATTAGGAACGTTCCTGAGGTTATTTCTCTTCGCAGTCTTCTATGGAAACATTCCTTGGAGGTGCAGAAACCTATTGGGGTCGTCCTTGCTCGAAGAATACTTGTATATCCTTGGATTGGAATTTTGAGTTTTCCTTGAAGCTTTTTAATGGCGGATTGGATTGGGGGGAATGGTTTCTAGGCACTTTCAGGACTCTATTCCTTCATAGAACTTGTGGGTAATGCTGTTTAGAAGCTATAGGAACAAGTTTGAAAGGAAATGGTGGAGAATTGCTCTCGAATTTGGAAGAAACCTGAGAGTAGGAGACCCAAAATCTAAACACAGAATTTATAGGCGAAACTTAAACCGACATTGACCCAAAATCTTGCTCGATTCTTGTTCCAAACGATTGCCCCAACTACAGAATTTATAGGGGAAACTTAAACCAACATTGGGAGCTCCAGAATCATCGTGAATTGTCGGTTAAATTTTCTAAAGAATTCGTCGAAAATATCTACTCTGATTAGAGCCTCACCGACTTTGGTTTTGAATCCTAGCCGTTGGATGTGACGATCCATGAGTTTTCTAGAATATATAAAAGTTTGGAGGAGATCCAACGGCTGAGAGCTGAGATTCGAAGGATTTTGTGCAGAAGGCATTGTTAAGGTTCTGATTTTTAACAGAATGGCAAATTCGTAATTATCCTTAACTTCAAGGATATTTTGGTAATTTGTCACTTTCCGAATATTTTATTATTATTTTCTCGAAAAGTCCATAATTTTCCTAAAAATTATTCATCTCTTGTTGGTCATTTTTCCAGTCTTGAACATCTTGAAATTCCTTCTAGATAAGGAATTAAAAATCTTGCAAGATCCTTGATAATTGGAAAAATGACATTTTTGTCCCTTTCGCTTATCCTTTCATTCCAATCCTTCTCCAAAGGTCTTAAGTCCTTAAAATTACTCCTTAGGGTATAGAAATGACTTACTAAGTCCCGCTTCCTTGCTTAATCCTCATAATTTTTTTCCTTGGATCTTTTGGGTCTTGCATAAGTGGCTTTCCTTCACTTTTAGGGTGTTACAATACGTGATAGATGACTCAAATTTGATTGAAAATTGTTTAGGTATGCAGGTACAAGCAAACCATTAGGCACAAAAGGAAGCTATCTTAAAGGTATTTCATGCAAGACTTCAGATGATTGCAGGGATAATGTTTTTTGTGATTGTAAATTAAACATCTGCTTCTGTCATGGCAACAAGCATCCCTTCAACTTCAACTCCAACTCTCACAGGATGAGTAAGAACATTCATTTAGAAGACAACAAGAAGATCAAAGAAGTGCCTCTCAACAACTAATCAATATTATGAAGATGATCATAGAGAACTCGATCGATGTGACCCTGTATTTAGACTCTCATAATAAATAAACGATATTTTTGTTTAGTTTGTGTGCCTCTCAAGGTTTTGGGTCATAGTATATCATACGAATACAAGATACACTGACATGCTCGTTCCACATGAAGCTATTTAATGCAACAAATTATTCATAACAACATACCATAAAGAATCATATACATGACAACGACATCATGAGTCAAAAATCGAGTCTCGAATCTATCTCGAACTCTATAGCTCCATAGTTCATACCTACTCTCGTCTTGGGTATGCAGTTAGTTTCTATTTAAAAAGATGAGTAGTGTGATATAGTAACAATGTTTAGAAAATGCTCAATTTTGAAGGGCAAGAAAGAGAGTTATCTAAAAATCATTGTTATAATTACTTATATTATGCTTGCGATTATTATATTATGATGAGACGGTTTAGTAGACCTAACTTTGGAATCTAGTCGGTCTGGGGATCATCTCTACTCCTCTCTTCTTGAGAATTTATACATCCCTCATTATTATATGGACAACTATCTCTCGAGTTCTGGTTTAGGTTTATCCTCAATAGAAAAATAAAGTAGAGCATCTAGAACCCAAGCGGAGAGAATGCGTGTGGAGTGTGTAGAAAGAAAAGTACAATGCATCCAAATCCACCGATAAATGAAATTAGAGCCAAAGCCAAAACATGATGTTTTAATCCACAAGACACAAAATCATATTTGCATACGTGCATTTCTCGACCTTAATAATGGGGTCACTTCTTGAGTATTTTTCAATATTCATTCTATCATTAAAAAAAAATTTACAGTAATGAAAAGGACATATAAACGGTTGTTGGCTTCTCGTATGGAGGCTATATAACGAAATCTTTTATGCTAAATCCAACATTTATTTATATTTTTCTATCTTTTTTAATTTCGTTTGACAGAGTCACTTTAGGGTCACCATCCAAGTACCATCCAAGTACTTTTCAATATTCATTCTACCATTAAAAATAAACGTTTGAAGTATTTGTTTAGAAGTCAAAAGTATTTCTATTTGAATCACATCATCATTACCATCGAATTTAGATAAATTCATTGGCTGACGTTAGTTTTTTTTAGTTATTCCCATTTGGGTTATCATACCATATTTTGGTTTCATATTACCTAATTTAGCAAATATTCCTCAATTATATAAAAGTTTTGGGTACAAAATTGAAGACAAACAAAATTATCATCACCCAAAAAGCTCTAAAATCCCTCCAAAAGTCATGGACAAGAACATTTCTTTCAAGTTCGCTTTCCTAGCAGCAATCATCTTGTTCTTGGTCGTGATCGATACAGGTTTAGAATATGTTGTAGTTATTAAAATGATATATCTTTTTTTTTTAAATGATTAATTGATCCCAATTCATTACATGCATCCCTTTTGTGAACTTGTAGGTTAATTTTGTTCATCATAATATTTCTTCATGTATTAAATTCATAACATCCCATTTAATGTTGTATTTCTAAAATCAAATATTAGTAAAGTAATTGAATGTCCCATAATGGGATGGACAACAATGAAACTCACCTTACCCCCATCAAATCATTTTACAATACAACAGAATGGCAAACAAAATTAGTCTCAACTTGGCTTTCATTGTTGCGATGATATTGTTCCTCGTCTCTTTTTTTGGTAATTGTCAATCTCATTTATTTATTTTTTTTCTGTTTTGTTGTTCTTCATTTTAAAAGTCGATATTTCAATTTTATGATATTAAGGGAAATGTCGATAAAATAATTGTATGTATAGATATTACAAATTGTATATATAACTTTATGTGTATTTTTCATGGATTAATTATATGTTGAGTGAGGATAAAATATGTTAAAATGATTTGTGTTGATCTGTGGGGATAGTTTTCACTCTTAGAAACAAGGAGTAAGTAATGTGATCTTGTCAGAATGGAATGTCGAGACCATCAGATATTGAATCTGAATTTCGAATCTTGATCTGAATCTTCAGCGCAAGGCATTATAAATTATATATATATATATATATATAAGAGTTTCAATCGTAGGAACTTTAAAATTTAGTGTGTTTTCCAGGAAGCAATTGTTTTTGGGTATCCTCCTGGAAAATTTCCTAAGAAGAATATGATTGAGATCAAATCATGTCGAAATGACCCATGTCAGTCTTTGGTGATATTCTTCACCTTTTAGAAACTAGGTGTAAGTAACTTAACCATGTGGGTTGCATAGGAATGTCGGTGCCATCAAATATCGACTTCAAATTATGAATCCTTATATGAATCCTATGCATGTGGTGTTATAAACCGTATTAGGCGACACCTCTCCTAGTAGATACAAACAACGTGTAAATTTCTTTTCAATTGCTCAATCACATGACCTAAAAAATTAAGTGTAATTTTCATTATGTTGGATGACCTCTAAGTATGTTAGTGGGAACAAAACATGTTGGTATGTTGGGACTGTCTTCCCTCTTAGAACCAAGAACTAGGTAACGTGAGCATGTTGCAGGAGAATGTTGGAGCCTTCAAATGTTAAGAATCCTAGACATCGAGCTGAAATTTAGTACTCTTTGATTATACGTGACTAGATGGCTCAAATTTGATTGGAAATTATTTATGTATGTAGGTACAAGCAAACCATTAGGCCCAAAAGGCAACTATCTTAAAGGTATTTCATGCACGACTGCAGATGATTGCAGGGATAATGTGTTTTGTGATTGTAAATTAAACATCTGCTTTTGTCATGGCAAGAAGCATCCCTTCAACTTCAACGCCAACTCTCACAAGATGAGTAAGAACATTCATTTAGAAGACAACAAGGAGATCAAAGAAGTGCCTCAAAACAAATAATCAATATAATGAAGATGATCATAAAGAACTTGATCAATGTGACCCTGTATTTAGATTCTCATAATAAATAAACGATATTTTTGTTTAGTTCGTGTGCCTCTTAAGGTTTTGGGTCATAGTATATCATACGAATACAAGATACACTAACATGCTCGTTTCACATGAAGCTATTATATTATGTTGAGACGGTTAAGGTGAGATCTATCATGGACATAACTTTCAATTCCCTTATGGAATCTAGTCGGTGTGGGGAACATCTTTACTCCTCTCTTATAGAGAGCATATACATCCCTCATTGTTATATTTATGACTATCTCTCAAGCTTTGGTTTAGGTTCCTCAATAGAAAAAAAATAAAATGGAGCATCTAGAACCCAAGCCGGGAGCATGTGTGTGGGCAGTGTGTAGAAAAGTACCATGCATCCAAATCCACCAAAAAATGAAATTAGAGCCAAAGCCAAGACATAATGTTTTATACCACTAGACACGAAATCATATTTGCATGTGTGTATTTCTCGACCCTATCATTTGGGGTCACTTATTGATTATTTTTCAATATTCATTCTATGGTTTTGAAATAATAATAATAATAGGATGAAAAAGATTGGAGATACAAACAGAGGGAAAAAAAATGGAGATTTATTTAGGGAGAGAAAAAGGAAATCCCTCGTACAATCATTTAACGGAAAGAAGAGAGAAAAATTTATTGGTAAGATCTTCTTTTTCTTTTAAATTAGCAAGATTGCGAATAGAATTAATGAAAAATGTGTTTAAATGAAATATATATTTGATGTTGACATGACCCGTTGTTCTGCACGTGTCATATATATCGATATGTGTTAATTATTTGTGGATCGATATGCTTATGATATGTTACGTATATGTTATAATATGTGAATTGTATGATAATACTTACGGTACAATGTGTTCAATGATATGTGTGTGTGTTTACGATATGATATGATTATGATACAAGATGTGAATGACGGGTGGATATATATATATATATATGTTGTGATATGATATGAAATATGTTATGGTACAAGATATGTGATAAATTTACATGTTTATGATATCATATATTGTGATGCGATATATTATGGTATGAGATGTATATGATAAGATGTTATGTTAAAAGCATGAAACGTTATGTTATGTCTCTTAGTTTTCGATGGCCAAGAAAGTGTTTCTCTACGCCTCCTCTGAACCGGTTGTTAACATCTTCACGAAAAGTGTTTCTCAACCTCTTTGAATTTTTCAGATTCAAGCTTCACGTTCGTTTAAATCCAACGCTTAGCTTGCGGTGGGGTGTTAAGGATATTTAGTAATAAATTATAGTTTACCATATATATTATATTTGATATTTTATTATAAGGCAAATATCTAACATTTGCCTTATTACTATAGGTATCTTTCCATTTATTGTTATTTCCATTTATTACTATTTCCATATCCTTGTAATTTATTTGATTATAAATAAGATAACTTTCACGCCATTTAGGTGTGGTGGATTCAGCAAACATTCACATGGTATCAGAGCCCTTTCGGTTTAACAACCCTGATCCTTTCTTCTCTATGGCTTCCGAATCTTCTTATCATCTTCTTCCTTTCAATACTCTAATCCATATGATCACCATCAAACTTTCTTCCTCCAATTATCTTCTTTGGAAAAGCCAACTTCTCCCTCTTCTTGAGAGTCAAGACATGCTGGGCTATGTCGATGGAACCAGGGTTCCACCACCTCGCTTTGAACCAGAAACCTCTTCAACACTCAACCCCAAATATTTGGCATGGAGAGCAGCCGATCAACGACTTCTCTGTCTCCTGCTCTCCTCTCTCACTGAGGAAGCCATGGCTGTTGTCGTTGGTCTCCCTACTGCACGTGATGTTTGGCTTGCGTTGGAAACTACGTTCAGCCATCAGTCGAAAGCTCGTGAACTGAGACTCAAGGATGACTTGCAGTTGATGAAACGTGGCACCAAACCTGTTGCTGAGTATGCCCGTGCCTTCAAAAAAATTTGTGACCAACTTCATGCCATTGGCAGACCGGTCGAGGACATTGATAAAGTGCACTGGTTCCTTCGTGGACTCGGCACCGAATTTTCAGCTTTTTCTACTGCTCAGATGGCTCTTACCTCTATCCCCTGTTTTGCAGATTTAGTCTCTAAAGCTGAAAGTTTTGAGTTGTTTCAGCTCTCCCTTGAGTCCTCTAACTCCACTCCTACAGCATTCACAGTCACTAATCGTGGTCGCACCCATGGAAGCCACCCTGCTTCCTTTACCAACCAGCGAGGTCGTTCTTATTCTCACAAAAATAACTCTTCTAATCGAGGACGAACCCACTCAAGTCAAGGTCGTCGACCACCTCACTGCCAAATATGCCGCAAAGAGGGCCATTATGCTGACCGCTGCAACCAACGGTATGTTCGACCTGATTCTTCTCATGCTCACCTTGCTGAAGCCTTTAACACGTCATGTTCTATTGCTGGACCCGATACTGCTGATTGGTTTCTGGACACTGGAGCTTCGGCCCATATGACTGCCGACCCATCTATTTTGGATCAGTCTAAAAATTACACGGGTAAGGACTCTGTGATTGTAGGAAACGGTGCTTCCCTACCCATTACCCACACCGGTACTCTTTCACCTGTTCCAAATATTCACTTGTTAGATGTCTTGGTTGTCCCTCACCTCACTAAAAATCTTCTTTCCATAAGTAAATTAACGTCTGATTTTCCTCTCTCCGTTACATTTACTAATAATCTTATTACTATCCAGAATCGTCAAACAGGAAGGGTGGTGGCAACCGGTAAAAGAGATGGAGGGCTATATGTGCTGGAGCGCGGCAACTCTGCTTTTATTTCAGCCCTTAGAAACAAATCTTTACGTGCTTCATATGATTTATGGCATGCTCGTCTAGGTCATGTGAATCATTCTGTTATTTCTTTTTTAAATAGAAAAGGTCATCTTTCTCTTACGTCTTTATTGCCTTCTCCATCATTATGTAATACCTGTCAGCTTGCAAAAAGTCATCGATTGCCTTATTCCCGCAATGAACGTAGGTCGTCTCATGTGTTAGATCTTATTCATTGTGATCTTTGGGGTCCTTCTCCCGTCAAATCAAATTCGGGTTTCCTTTATTATGTTATTTTTATTGATGATTATTCTCGATTCACTTGGTTTTACCCTTTAAAATTTAAATCTGATTTTTTTGATATTTTTCTTCAATTTCAAAAATTTGTGGAAAATCAATATTCTTCTCGTATCAAGGTATTTCAAAGTGATGGTGGTACCGAATTTACTAATACTTGTTTCAAAACTCATTTACGTAATTCTGGCATCCACCATCAACTCTCTTGTCCATATACACCTGCTCAAAATGGTCGTGCTGAGAGAAAACATCGTCATGTGACTGAGACTGGCTTGGCCCTTCTCTTTCACTCTCATCTTTCTTCTCGTTTTTGGGTTGACGCCTTCAGCACTGCAGCTTATATTATCAACCGGTTGCCTACTCCACTTCTTGGAGGTAAGTCACCCTTTGAACTCCTTTATGGCTACACTCCACATTATGACAATTTTCATCCCTTTGGTTGTCGTGTTTATCCTTATTTGCGTGATTATATGCCTAACAAGCTTTCTCCCCGCAGCATTCCTTGTATTTTTTTGGGTTATAGTCCTGCTCATAAAGGGTTTCGCTGTCTTGATCCGACCACCACTAAGCTATATATCACCTGTCATGCTCAATTTGATGAAACCCACTTTCCTGCTATCCCTAGCTCCCAGACCCAACCTCTTTCCTCTATTCCTATTTCAAATTTCTTAGAACCACATTTTCATCATATTGATTCATCCCCCCCTACCACTTCATCACCGCAAACTCCTCGATCCAGTTCATCCCCGTGTGATATTTGTTCTGACCTTGTAGATGAGTCTGTGCAGGTTGATACTTCTCTTGCAGGTTCCACTTTGCCACCTTCGACTTCTAATTCGACCTCTATTGAACCTCCTGTTGATTTCTCTTCTTTGGGCACTCATCCTATGATCACACGAGCCAAAGCTGGTATATTCAAGACTCGTCATCCAGCAAATCTTGGTATTTTGGGCTCATCTGGACTTCTTTCTGCTCTTCTTGCATCCACTGAGCCAAAAGGATTCAAATCTGCGGCTAAGAATCCTGCTTGGGTGGCTGCCATGGATGAAGAAATTCAAGCATTACAACAAAATGATACTTGGACTTTGGTTCCTCGCCCTGCTAACACCAACATCGTGGGCTCTAAATGGGTGTTTCGTATTAAATATTTGCCTGATGGATCTGTCGAGCGTTTCAAGGCTCGTCTTGTTGCCAAAGGTTATACTCAGGTTCCTGGTCTTGACTACACTGACACTTTCAGTCCGGTTGTCAAAGCTACCACTGTCCGTGTTGTGCTTTCTATTGCAGTCACAAATAAATGGCCTCTTCGACAACTTGATGTCAAGAATGCTTTTCTCAATGGAACTCTTATTGAACGTGTTCATATGGAACAACCTCCTGGGTATATTGATCCTCGATTTCCCACTCATGTTTGTCTATTAAAGAAAGCCCTCTATGGTTTAAAGCAAGCTCCTCGTGCTTGGTTTCAGCGTTTTAGCTCATTTCTTCTCACACTTGGGTTTTCTTGCAGTCGCGCTGACACGTCCCTTTTTGTCTTTCATCATCAATCTAACATTATCTATTTGCTTCTTTATGTTGATGACATTATTGTTACCGGCAACAACTCATCTCTTATTGACAGCTTTACTCGCAAGCTTCATTCTGAGTTTGCTACCAAAGATTTGGGTTCTCTCAGTTACTTTCTTGGTCTTGAAGCTTCACCCACTCCTGATGGTCTCTTTATTAGTCAGTTAAAATATGCTCGAGATATTCTTACTCGTGCTCAGTTGCTCGATAGCAAACCAGTTCACACTCCCATGGTTGTTTCTCAACACTTGACTGCTGATGGTTCTCCTTTCTCTGATCCTACTCTCTACAGATCTCTTGTTGGCGCCCTTCAGTACTTGACTATTACGCGTCCAGATATTGCCTATGCTGTCAATTCTGTCAGTCAATTCTTGCATGCCCCTACTGCAGATCACTTTCTTGCTGTCAAACGTATTCTTCGCTATGTCAAAGGAACACTCCACTTTGGTCTTACCTTTCGTCCATCCAATGTTCCTAGTACGCTAGTCGCTTATTCGGATGCTGACTGGGCTGGTTGTCCCGATACTCGTCGTTCTACATCCGGCTATTCTATTTATCTTGGTAACAATCTGGTTTCTTGGAGTGCCAAAAAGCAACCTACTGTCTCACGCTCCAGCTGTGAATCTGAGTATCGTGCTCTTGCCACAACCGCTGCTGAACTTCTTTGGGTTACGCATCTTTTGCATGACCTCAAGGTCCCTATTTCAAAGCAGCCCTTACTCTTATGTGACAACAAAAGTGCTATTTTTTTGAGCTCTAATCCCGTTTCTCACAAGCGGGCCAAACATGTTGAACTAGATTATCATTTCCTTCGAGAACTTGTTATCGCTGGCAAACTTCGCACACAATATGTACCCTCTCATCTCCAAGTTGCTGACATCTTCACAAAGAGTATTTCTCGACCTCTCTTTGAATTTTTCAGATCCAAGCTTTACGTTCGTTCAAATCCGACGCTCAGCTTGCGGGGGGGTGTTAAGGATAGTTGACCGTCACTATAAGGCAAATATCTAGATATTTGCCTTACATTACGGGTTACCATATTTGCCCTCTTATTAAAGGCAAATATATTGCATTCATTTATTATTCTTTCCTTTTATTACTATTTCCATAATATTTGTAATTTACCATATTTCTGTATTCTGAAAATAATTATAAATAAGAGAACTCTCACCCCCATTGAGGTGTGGTGATTCAGCAAACATTCACACTTACGGTACAATGTGTTCAATGATATGTGTGTGTGTTTACGATATGATATGATTATGATACAAGATGTGAATGACGGGTGGATATATATATATATATATGTTGTGATATGATATGAAATATGTTATACAAGATGTGAATGACGGGTGGATATATATATATATATATGTTGTGATATGATATGAAATATGTTATGGTACAAGATATGTGATAAATTTACATGTTTATGATATCATATATTGTGATGCGATATATTATGGTATGAGATGTATATGATAAGATGTTATGTTAAAAGCATGAAACGTTATGTTATGTCTCTTAAATTGTATGTATACAACATGATCTGAATGACATGAAATATAACCTCGTTAGAATTATGTATGATATGAAAACTAAAAAATAAGA
>NW_019268581.1:215765-216797 GCF_002738365.1 Cucurbita moschata
CAATAAGTTTTAGGGTTACCAAAAAACGAACTCAGTAGAACTCAATTCAACATATGTTTTGAAAAATTACTTTTACTAGATATGGTAGAAAATAAATAATCAAAAAAATAATTATGAAATAAAATAAATACATATAATTGTATTGTACACAACAAATGCATATTTTAAAATTAACAATAAATTTAGATTGTTTTGGTTAAATCTAGTTTTGGGAACCATAAACCAACTCAATCATAAAAGTTTTTAGTTATTTGAATCTAGTCCAAATAAGTTCATAACTGAACTCGAACCAGATTGGTTCGGTCAATCCAATCTTGTTTCGGGAGAACCCTTAAACCAACTCAATGAGAAAAGTTTTTAGTTATTTGAATTCAGTCCAAATAAATTCATAACCTAACTCAAACTGCACAGATTGGGTTGAGTTGATCGAATTTTTTGAGTCATTAGATTGATTTTGATATTAATTTGAGTATTACTTTGTTTGATGAACCGTGACAAGCAAACCATTGGGAATACAAGGAAGTCATATTCATATTACGTGAAACACTATCCAAGATTTCTTTAATCCTAAGGTTTGTGAGTGCAAATTTGGGCGGTGTTTTTGCATACCTAAGAGCCCGCCGCCACACTTCAGCTTCCACCATGACAACATCAGTGATACCACTCAAAACTAAGAAGTGGCTCTCAACAACTATTCAATAAATACCATTATTTTCATCGCAATATGCTTTACACAAATGAATAAGACTGTGATNTAAGATGTTATGTTAAAAGCATGAAACGTTATGTTATGTCTCTTAAATTGTATGTATACAACATGATCTGAATGACATGAAATATAACCTCGTTAGAATTATGTATGATATGAAAACTAAAAAATAAGACATGATATGATATGAACGATATACGATATGTGAAATGATATGAAAAACGATATGATATGTATGGAACGCTAGCGGGATTGTATTAAATGATAATGAAATGAAAAAATATTGGGACTTCATGCATTATGCTCATGCATTGGGGGATACC
>NW_019268581.1:216957-241985 GCF_002738365.1 Cucurbita moschata
TGAATCTTCCCCTTTTAATTATCATACCATATTTTGGTTTCATGTTACCTAATTTGGAAAGCCAGTAAATATTATCAATTATATAAGAGTTGGGTAGAATTATGAGCACCCAAAAAGCTCTAAAATCCCTTAGTCATGGACAAGAATATTTCTATCAAGTTGGCTTTCCTAGGTGCAATCATCTTGTTCTTCACCGTCTTCGATACAGGTATCTTGTAGTTATTAAAAAATGTACGAGTGTTTGAGGGTTGAGTCGGGTCAGGTCAGATTATGACATTTTGTAAACCGAACCCAATTATTTGCATTATAAATTTTTCAGCATAAACAACCGTTATTATATAATGAATCCAACTCAATCTAACTCGACCATAAATTTTTGGGATAGATAGTTGGTTCAGGTAGTTCGTGTTATTTATTCAAATTTTTTTTTATTTTGATAAAAATAAAACATTAGTTTGTAAAATATATGTTTATTTATTTTCATACGTTTGGTTACGATTTGCAATTCAATTTTGTGTATATTTTGTAGGCAAACATGTATATCTTAAAATTAAACGTAAGTTTGATTGTATAAAGATTCAAATCAATAAGTTTTAGGGTTACCAAAAAACGAACTCAGTAGAACTCAATTCAACATATGTTTTGAAAAATTACTTTTACTAGATATGGTAGAAAATAAATAATCAAAAAAATAATTATGAAATAAAATAAATACATATAATTGTATTGTACACAACAAATGCATATTTTAAAATTAACAATAAATTTAGATTGTTTTGGTTAAATCTAGTTTTGGGAACCATAAACCAACTCAATCATAAAAGTTTTTAGTTATTTGAATCTAGTCCAAATAAGTTCATAACTGAACTCGAACCAGATTGGTTCGGTCAATCCAATCTTGTTTCGGGAGAACCCTTAAACCAACTCAATGAGAAAAGTTTTTAGTTATTTGAATTCAGTCCAAATAAATTCATAACCTAACTCAAACTGCACAGATTGGGTTGAGTTGATCGAATTTTTTGAGTCATTAGATTGATTTTGATATTAATTTGAGTATTACTTTGTTTGATGAACCGTGACAAGCAAACCATTGGGAATACAAGGAAGTCATATTCATATTACGTGAAACACTATCCAAGATTTCTTTAATCCTAAGGTTTGTGAGTGCAAATTTGGGCGGTGTTTTTGCATACCTAAGAGCCCGCCGCCACACTTCAGCTTCCACCATGACAACATCAGTGATACCACTCAAAACTAAGAAGTGGCTCTCAACAACTATTCAATAAATACCATTATTTTCATCGCAATATGCTTTACACAAATGAATAAGACTGTGATAAAACCATGTATTTCAATACTACATATTAGATTAAATTGAAAAATTGCTTTTTCTTTATGATTTATGAGTTCAAGTATGATGATTGTGGATGAGCGATTGAGGTAGATGAGAGATGACTGCGTGAATTGTGTCGTTTTATAGAACGTTTTATAGGGCCGTTACGTATCGTCGTCAACCTCAAGGTTTTATGACGCATCTACTATGGAGAGGGTCTAGCCCTACTCTGATTAGTGCTTTGCGTCGTCTGGTGACTGGCTTTCGTACGATTTGTAATGGCCCAAAGCAAACAATATCTGCTAGAGTTGGGCTTGACTGTTACAAATGGTATCAGAGCCAAACACCGGGCTGTGTGTTAACGAGGACGTTAGGCCCTCAAAGGGGTGGATTGTGAGATCCCACATTGGTTGGAGAGGGGAACGAAACATTCCTTATAAGGGTGTGGAAACCTCTTCCTCATAGAAACATTTTAAAACCATGAGGCTGACGACGATACATATCAAGCCAAAGCGGACAATATCTCTTAGTGGAGGGCTTGGGTAGTTATACTTTAGTTGTCATATATCTTGCAGGCAAATGACTTTGCTACTGAAAATCAAAATCTTTCTACTAAAATCAATAAATATGGATGTTATGAGCATTCTCGATTAGCCACTTCATGCTCAAATCCTTACTTTGTTTGTGTGGGATTATGTGCGAGAGGGAAAGGAATCTGTGGTGGCAGCGAACAACGAACAACAAGACTACAACTTAATTTTGACTTTTCACTCTATAAGATGGGCACAACTCATTAAACAAAACAATACAATACTCTGAAAGTTATTAAAAGATCAGAATCAGTTCAATCTCCTCGTCCCTCTCGCGTGCCACATGGTTGATGTTTGTACCCGAAAACATAAAACAAATTGAAGTAGATGTATTTTAAAACACAAAAATATTGGAGTCATCACATGGTTGATGTTTTCACCTTCCTCACCAGTCCTGAACTACGACCTTGTCGTAAATAAGCCTAAAACCAAAATATGATTTTAGGTCCCATTAGACATTGAAAGACTTACATGTGTGTATTTTTTAATTCTAACAATAGGGTCACTTATGGTGTTTTTTTTAAAGAGTCATCACATTTTTTAGTTAAAAACATTCATAATTACTACTTTATATTAATTTAAATTTTATTGTCAAGTAAATATTTGAAATATTTATATTAAAGGCTCCAAGGTTTCATGAAAAATTTGAAAACTCTCCTAATATGTATATTGCATACCTTAAAATTAGAGTCGTTACACATGATTTACATTTTCATCCATGAATTTTTACTAATTACAATGTTTTGGTTTGTAAGGTTAATATCTATAAATGTTTAAAAGAATTAAATAAATTTTAAAAAATTTTATGAAGAAGATACTTTTTTATCTTTTGAGTTGTTCTGCTTGATCAGTCGTTCAAGACCTTTGGTCTCTATCCGGACCCGATGAATAAAATGGGAACACTTCTTATGCACTCTTGAGAATGATTCTGATTTAGTTCATGACCTATTAGAAGTAGAAGGTGCTCTGTTGGGATTGGGATCCTCACGGACCAAAAAGATTGCAGTCGGTTTGATAGTGATCGAGTGACATTGCTTCTTCGACCCGAACCTAGGAATCTCTTCGATATGATACAAAATGGATCAGCATCATAATTATTTTAAATTAATTAACCAAAAGATAACGCTAAAGACCAAATTGAGCATTACTGACAACTAGGAGTAAAATGTAAAATATTCGAACCAATAACCAAATGAAAACTAAACTTCGAAGTATAATAAAAATGTAACTATGAGATCTCACATCGATTGGAGAGGGGAACGAAACATTCCTTATAATGTCGTAGAAACTTCTCCCTAGCAGACACGTTTTAAAACCGTGAAGCTGAGAGCAATATGTAACGGCTCAAAACGGACAATATTTTTTAGCGGTGGGCTTGGACGGTTGTAACATATCAAAGAAGACAATTTTTGTTAACAGTGAGCTTAGACTATTATAACATATCAAAGCAGATAATATCTATTAGCAGTGGACTTGAGCTGTTGTAACCGGTCAACCCAAAAAATATTTCTTAAGGGTGAGATTAAAATGATATATATATTTTTTAATTCTTTCCATCCTTTGGAAGAAATAAAAACTTGATCCCAATTCATTACTTGCATCCCTCTTGTGATCTTTACATTAAGTTTGTAAATGGTAACCTTATTGTATTAAATTCATAACATCCCATTAATGTTGTATTTCTAAAATTCATATTAGCAAATTAATTGAATATTGTCCCAAAGATTATATAATGGGATGGACAACAATGAAACTAACTTCATCCCATCAAACCATTTACAATACAACATAATCGCAAACAAACTTAGTTCCAACATGGCTTTCGCTATGATATTGCTCCTCGTCTCTTCTTTTGGTAATTTTCAACCTTGTTTCTTTTTCTTCTTTTTTTTCCTTTTTTGATAACTCTCCAAATGTAGAGTTATATCAAGTCTTTTTACAGTTAATTTTGCACTTATACTCACCATTTTCTCATTAATTGCTCCATTTATTCTAATTAGTATACATGAAATAACCCATTGTGGTTTAATATGAAAAGAATATCAATTTCCATAAATCGAGCTTAATTGTACACTTAATTGAGCTATTTGATAAAATTCTAGAACATTTATGCTGAACCACGATGCTATAGCAAATCTGGAAATAAATTGCAGAACTTGATGCTGAAGCAATCAACAAATCTAGAAATAAATTACAGACCTTGATGCTGAAGCCGAAAAGCAAACTTTTCGGGGATGACCTGGAAATTTGAATCCACATCAGCAGCCACGTGGATCATTGGCTACCAAATTAGAAACATCCTAGGTGGATAATTTTATCCTTTCTCCGCCCTACATTAGAATAAACAAGCATTATAAAAGGAGAACAATACCTAAAATAGAGGGGCCACACTTGGGGAGAGAAATCAGATTAGACAGCAGTAGCCTAGCTGTTGTGAACTGCTGTGAAACCAGAGAAGAAGAAGAAAATCCTAATCCAGCATCTGTTGATAGCAGAAGGAAAAGGAGACCAACAAGGATTGATTAGGGCAAAGAGGTGGACGTGAGAGCTAAGGGAAGGGAACTTCCATTGACGAACGACAACAAACCAGGATAACTCTCTATTTCCTTATTCTCTTTTCTCATTCCATCAATTTTACATGATTGAGATGCAAATTCCTCTGTTTAATTCAGTTTGTATGGAGAGCTTGTTGTATCGATATGACAACCCTAGAAGGGGTGAAGAGGGTTTCAACAATAATTTTTTTAAAAAAAACAATAAGACTTGATACCATGCAATAAAAATTAACAATAATTTAGAATTTAAATAGAAAAATGAATTTAAATAGAGAAAGAGTTAGAAAATATAACACCGTAGTTTTATAGTGGTTTGGCCATACTCGACCTACTCCACTCCCCAAGCGCCTCTTGAAAATTTGAATAAAACTTTCTGACTCTTTCCTCGAATCAGAGCCCGAGCCCAACCACTACATCGCTTCTTTTACGAGTGCAAGAGCAAACTCAATCCTTTCCACAACTTAGGATCAAACCGGTACACCGCTCTGTTTACGAGTTCAAGGATGAGCAATCTCTTTAGTTTTGGGGTGTGATAACTTTCCAAAAGTAGAGTTATATCAAGTCTTTTTACCGTTAATTTTGCACTTATACTCACCTTTTTCTCATTAATTGCTCCATTTATTCTAATTAGTATATATGGAATAGCCAATTGGGGTTTAATATGAAAAGAAGATCAATTTGCATAAATCGAACATAATTGTACACTTAATTGAGTTATTTGGTAAAATTTCAGAACATTTATACTGAACCATGATGCTATAGCAAATCTGGAAACAGCACTGCTTGCAAATCTGGAAATAAATTGCTAACCTTGATGCTAAAGCAATCCGGAAAGCAAACTTTTCGGGGATGACCTGAAAATTGAAAATTTTAATCCACATCAGCAGTCCACGTGGATCATTGGCTACCAAATTAAAAACATCATAGGTGGACAATTTTATCCTTTCTCAGCCCTAAATTAGAAGAAACAAGCATTATAAAAGGAAAAGGATACCTAAAATAGGGAGGGGCCACACTTGGGGAGAGAAATCGGATTAGACAACAGTAGCCTCTGCTGCTGTGAACGGCTGTGAAACCATAGAAGAAGAAGAAAATCCTAATCTAGCACCTGTTGACAGCAGAAGGGAAAGGAGACCAATAAGGATTGATTAGGGCAAAGAGGTGGACGTGAGAGCTCAAGGGAAGGGAACTTCCATTGACGAACGACAACAAACTGGGATAACTCTCTATTTCCTTATTCTCTTTTCTCATTCCATCAATTATACATGATTGAAATGCGAATTTCTTTGTTTAATTCAGTTTGTATGGAGAGCTAAACTTTATAGGGTAGGCGAGAGAGTTTTATATAGTTTAACTATGTTGACGGTATGATTTTAGTTTATTAAAGAGTTGTTGTTAATGATTTATATGTGTGTTTAATTAACTACTTTACATACATCGTTGTTCTCTTATTCGGGAGAAGAGAGGGAGCAATGAAATCCTCTTTAATACTCTAGTTCCATAGCGAGAAAACTTGAAGGGTAATAATAGGGTTAGGAATAATTCTTCTCCTAGAGCCTTGCTGATAGAAATTACAACGATTATGAAAATAATCATCATTCATGACCCTCAGAAGTGGGCTTGGGAATCTATTAAAAGGAACTGAAATCTACCCAAAACTCAACAACTTATTTATTTAATCTCTCCTAGCCAAACGTTCCTCATTATAGTTGATTTTCTCATTATTTAGTAGTGGCACTCTGCTTCAATTTTGTTTAAGTAGTCAAAATCACCAACATCAATTTGAATGTTACCTAAAAACTCCCTTAATTTCCAGCAATTAAATTTACCAAAAGGATAGGTTCTCTGTGGAATCGATAATTTATTTATTACTTCCTACTTGTGATAGTGTATACTTGAACATAATCTTGTGAGTTTTACATCATTTTAATAAATACATCCACAAGTGATCGAGTTTTTGGTGCCGTTGCCGAGGAACCTAATTTGGTTATTTTACTTGTTGTAGATTTTCGTGAGTTGGAGCCAAAAAGAAGCCATAGTAAGCCATAGATGACAATTAAAGCCTTCAAACAAAAACTAGAGTAATTGTGGTGAACGAGATAGAAACTCAAGTGTTCATCCATAATATACAACCACTACCTAAATTATGACCTAAAAATTAAAATTTGAAAACATATGTTGTAGTTGAAAATTACATAAAACAATTCCCTAAATCCAAGAACTCGTGTCCAATTGGTAAATCAATAGCTAACGTAGAGTAATTGAAGTTCCACATGAAGTAATTTAAAATTCCAGTTACTTAACTAAAGTTTATCTCGTATTTAATGAAGCATGAGTTCATTGCACTAAATATGGCATTCCATAGCTTTTAAGTATAGCATTTTAAATATTATGTTATGAAAGAGGGAGAAAAAAAAAGCTGAACATTTTTTTTTTTTTTTTTTGAAAGATGGTGAAAAGTTGGGTTAAAAAAGACATTTGGATTTTTTTTAAGAAAGAAAAGTTGGGTTTAAAAAGAAAAAAAAGGGTAAGGCGAAAATCACTGTCCAACCTTTCTTTCTCTCTTTCTCCCTTTCCTTTGCTGAATGTTTGTGCCATTTAGAGTTTACGCTTGTGTGCCCCACGGGTTTGTTGCACTAAATTATGCTAAATTGAAGTTAAATAAATACTATTTTTAATTGCTTTGATCCTAAGTGTTTGGTGCTTCTATTGACAGTGTTGTAATCTCTTGTTTGCATAAATATTTTTTTAGAAGAAGTTTTGTCTGGGTGGAATTCTGCTCCTATTCCTTAAAACGAGATAGTTAATTTCAGTGAACCTGTGATTGTGAAGTATGATAATACTAATATAATCATTTTAGTAGTTCTCATATCTTGCTGATGTTTGGCACATCATCCACATTATTTTTTTTTTTATGAAAATTGCAGGAACAAGTGAAACATGCTAACAAATTACTCCATTATCTGTTACTATTCCTTTCTCGACGTTGGACAACATTATAGAGACAATGGACTAGTAAGGCATCGACTGCACAACATATTAAAAGAGCTGGAAGTACCGAGCCTAGGAATTGTTATTGTCTCTATTCTTCTTCATCTGCAGTTTCTAGTAATATGTTTCTTAAATATTCCCTAAATTTTATGTTCATCAAATTGAATACTTTATTTTGTAATGGATAAGCAGATTGTAAAATTTGAATTATGAATGGAAGTCCCTTCATATTTATTGTGTTATAAAATATTCTTTCATGTTAGATTATATTAAAATAGTATTGTCTGAGTCTTTTAATCAAAAATAAAAATTATAATAAAATTTATACGACATAAAAGAAATGTCATTAAAAAATTATTACATTAATTATAGTAATTATAAATCATTAAATAACATTATCATAACATAAGATTAAAGCTATAAATACTATATTATAACATTAAGAAAATGCTTTTATAAATTAAAAATAGCCAATATTTTAGTTATATTAAAAATATTATAGCTCTAAAAAAAATGCTATAAAATGTTTTTATAGCAATTTATATAAGCTATACTATCATACTCTATTATAGCATTTTTTTATAGATATAAAAAAACGATATAAAAAGTCTCAAACTTTTAATAACATGGGCTGTCACGACGTTTGAAAAACGTTATTAAAAGTCTATGATAGCGTTTTTCATAAGCTATCATATCTATTATTTGTTGTAGTGGTTGCACTTAAGTTCATGAAATGTTTATAGACTCCAACTCTTAGTACTATTAATGCAATTATATTTCATATGAGTTTGTCATAAATCAAACTATGGTACATTCAATACAACTTCATTTTCTTGTCATACGAAGCAAAATAGAAGAATTAAATCAAACAAACTGATGAACTGAGCCGAATAAATTCAACCCAACCCAAACTGATTAGTTTGATTCATTTGTTGGGTTGTAGTTTATTTGATAACACTTGCATATTAGAACAATTCAATATTACATGTCTTACTTACAAGTAAAATACTAGACCATCAACTTTTTGTTTTATAGTCCAACAACCGCTCAAGAAAATAGATTTCAAATTTGAGAGAAAAAAATATATTGAGTAGGAGTTAAAAATGTTGCATTTATTTTAAATAGGGCATTTGGTCTAGTGGTATGATTCTCGCTTAGGGTGCGAGAGGTCCCGAGTTCAATTCTCATAATGCCCCTATGTTCATTTCTCAAACAATATAATAATAATTGTTCATAGATTTCATTAACAAAGAAAATAAATGAAATAATGATGATACATTCCATAAACAACTTAATATATAGTCCATAATAAGGGCATTTGGTCTAGTGCTATGATTCTTGTTTTGGATGCAAGAGGTCTCGAGTTTGATTCTCGAAATGCCCCTTCAAAAGAAAAAAGGATAATTTTGAAAAAAAAAACCCAACAATATTATATTTAAAATGTGGTTTTTAAACACTGAACCAAGAAGAGATAAGAATAGAGAATGAAACATTCTTGGAAGAATCGTCTTGGACTGGACTTCAAAAAGAGCATTACACAAATTGTTCTATTGTATTCTTTCTAGGAACTTTTCATTATGTTATCACAATCCTTGTAAGGAAGATCGTCTTGGGCTGGACTTCAAAAATAGCATTACACAAATTGTTCTATTGTATTCTTTCTAGGAACTTTTCATTATGTTGTCCGCTGTCGTCAAATAGGTCATCTGTTGTCACAATCCTTGTAAGGAAGATCGTCTTGGGCTGGACTTCAAAAAGAGCATTACACAAATTGTTCTATTGTATTCTTTCTAGGAACTTTTCATTATGTTGTCTGCTGTCGTCAAATAGGTTATCTGTTGTCACAATCCTTGTAAGGAAGATCGTCTTGGGCTGGACTTCAAAAAGAGCATTACACAAATTGTTCTATTGTATTCTTTCTAGAAACTTTTCATTATGTTGTCCGCTGTCGTCAAATAGGTCATCTGTTGTCACAATCCTTGTAAGGAAGATGTGCCCAAATAACTGATGAAGAAGTTTTAGAGAGCCATAGGTTCGAATCCTGTCACCTTGATGTGGTATTCTCAAGGGCCGAAGTGCAAAGTCCCATAGCCTATCTGTGGTCAGGAAGGCAAGAAGTTTTAGAGAGCCATAGGTTCGAATCCTGTCACCTTGATGTGGTATTCTCAGGGGCTGAAGTGTAAAGCCCCATAGCCTATCCGTGGTCAGGAAGGCAGGCGAACCGCGCACATTGAAAAAAAAAAAAAAGATCTCCTTTTCTATCACACGTAGAATTGTCATTCTTTTGTCTTTTGAAACCCCTTACCTTATCAGTCATCAGGCAGGTTTTTGGTATCATATATTGAGATAATTATTATGAAAAAGCTATTCCACTAGTGTGACTTAGATACCCTTTCTTTGTGGTATCAGTCATGCTATTTGAATAGCCTGAAGTCATCATAGCCTCTCCACCGGTTCTGAAGACTCCTTCGGCATCAATGTGCTCCAATGAAAGAGATCAGACCCTTTCTTGAACCAGAACCAGGCATAAAACGCCGAGGAAAAAGTCGAAAGCGAGCTCTTTTCACGTATACCAATCTCGAAACCCAATTAGCTCACGAACTGTCTCCTCAACCCTGGTGAGTATGAGTGCTTGGTAAGAGAGAATGTCGAATGAGAAAGACATTCGATTACGGCAACATTTGCAATTACCAAAGTGCGCTAAACCTAGTAGAGATCTTTGACCTAACGATAATGGAACTTCAAGCCCATTTAATCAATCCGCTTTCTACATTATTGTTGACCAAATCGGATGCACGCTAGGCCTAAATTCTCTCTCAGTCACCCGGAGACGAAAGGAAGATCAAATCCGAAGTTTACGAATCAAAGAGGAAGTGGATCTGAGTTCTACACGCTTTCATTTTCAAAAGCTTCGCTTGCCTACAGTACTTTATTTTGGAAGTGCAACAATACGGTCATCTCTCAGCCGTGTATAGAGAATTCCTTGATCATTTCCTTGGCGGATAACACAAATGAAATCGCTTCCCTGACCCCCCATCTTATGAATCCATTCTTATCTTGTTGGTTTGATGTACTATTCTATACCTCTCTCGATTGATAGAAAGACGTTCGGGAGCTGGGAGGGCCTATCATGAGGGAACTTTCCTTTTCACGGTAGGCAAAGTAAAGCGGGAGCTACATATGTCCATGGTGATCAAGGCAGAGCAACTCCTTTAAAAGAGGTTGGTTTTATCGAAATTGTTAGATCCGCTTTTGTTAAAGAAAAAATAGGAGCTCTTGGTTTGGCCGATGTCGATTCGTATGACAATGCGGACTCAACTCAGGATGAGGATTTCGCTTTTCATACTGCTGCTATGAGCCAAAAGAGCTAGTAAGCTATCTTGCTAAACGAAAGGAAAAAGCACGTACGGGTTGACCTTGTTACAAGGGGCTGGGGCCAGCCAAAGAAGGTCAGTCGGACTAGGTTAGGACCCTTAATCCTGTTCAGCTAGGTTCTTCCATGCAAGAATGTATGCATATCGGTATCCTCTTTAGGACTGGTTGCTTCCTCTTTTTGTTTATACATTTGGAGAAACCTGCTAAGCCCACCTTTCTTACCAGGTGTGATTCAATCTTTCAGCTCAAACTTTCCTATCGTTCGATGAAAAAGGTAGGAGTACGACTACCTTTTCCTTTTCTTGCCCGAGCCAAGGGATCATTCAGTTTCTACCAAAAAGTTCGCTATCTATTAGTTGCAGTAATCGAATGTATTTTTCATTTCATGTTAGCTCCTCCAAGAACTTACAGGAGAATGAGCAGCCTTTCTTTCCCTACCTGGTATGCTTTCCCGCTTATCGTGCAACTAGCCAACTAGCCAAAGAGAGAGGGAGAGGGATCATGTCAATGAACTTGTATGTGAATTTTATTCGTCCTGTACTTGCCTGCTTAGCTTTCTTAGCCAACATCTGCGGTTTCCTCCGAACCAAGAGGTCTTGCTTATCCATACCCGACAGTCACATTTTCAGCCGAAAGACTGATTTTTTCATAAAGTCGGTTCATAGATCAAGAAAGAATGAAGCTGCTGACAAGGACGGTTACGCAATACGTCTTTTCATACTCACCTTTTCTTTAACCCTGCTATCAACCTATCCATTCTCGCTTGTTGCTTTAAGGGGTCTTCCCACTGTAGATTACTCGGATTGGTTCTCGCGTCCCTGTGGCAAAAAGGATGGGCGAGTTTGATTTGAGTGTTCATCGATTGGGTGGATCCATATGCTCCGGAGGGGGTGAGATGAGGTGTAGCGCAGTCTAGTCAGCGCATCTGTTTTGGGTATGTTGTCCGCTAAAGGTTTTAGGAAAGGGGGTACAAATTTTCTACATAGGTCATCTATGGTCACAATCCTTTTCAGGAAGATGCTCCCAAATAATTGGTGAACAATAGCCTTTAAAGAAGTTTCAGAGAGCAAGAAGAGGCAGAATAGAGAATAGAAGTGAGTCGTGCAAGGAAGAAGAAACTAGTAGGTTTAATTTGGGTTCGTTTGAACTAAAAAACGAACCAAAATTTTTCAAACGAACCCAAATTTAAGACTCACTAGCCCAAAGTCCATATGTGGTAGAAAAAAAAACCTTCTGTGGCCTAACCCTTATTCGCAGTCCACATCCAACCATTTCTTTTTCAACCTACACGTATGCTTCAGGCCAAACTCACGTAACTAGTCAAAAGATGCGGCCCATAACTGAATGAAAGACAAGTGTCACAATCGCACTCTTGCAGTAGTGAGACAATGATTATGTTACATTTGTTCTAATCCAATGAACAAGTCAACCATGCAAAATTTAGACTGAATGAACAATAGCAATGTATGCCCGAATCACGTTTAGAAGAAATATTTTAGAAAACGTGAGCAAGAAAATATGTTAAAAACAATTTAAAATAAAGCAATGTTATAAGCTAAAAGTGAAGAAACAACAACTAGTCACGTTCTCCTATAGTACATTTTGGGACATTTTAGTCCTGATGGGTGTAGATATAATTTTGAGAACTAATCATACACCCCGTATTGGCACAACAATAATAGTAAAGGCCTATCTAAGATGAAAGCAAGTAAAAGGGGTTTGGAATGACCATGCCACCATGAACCACAAATTATTTACAAGAATAGCTGAGACATCTAAGATGCAGCCACAGGCAACATGCCTCGGCCAATCATGACCGCGACATCTACCCTTACATAATTTGTCAATATCTCTATCAACCGGCTCTTCATAAACTCAACGTTGTAGGATGAGGCTGACTTTAGGTCTCGCGACGCGCTTCTAGCTGATCTCAGTATTGAGGAGTCTTGTCCAACCTACTAGGAACTGTTGAAAATCACTTCTCGGTTTGTTAACTCTTCAAGTCTTCTCTGTCGGTGTCTTTCCTACTTTCTTCGCTTGAAACAATTTCTTCTTTGCATGATGTCATACCACCTGCTTTTACTTGATGTTTTCTTGGTCGGAATAATAACGTTTCAAGTTACTGACGTGGACAACAGGGTTAGTCTGTATCCGTAGGAGCAATTTGATCCTATATGATGTCTTCCTAATCTTGTGGATAACTTCGACTAGTCCATAGAATTTTCGCACCAGTCTTTGGTTCTTGTTGCTTTGAACTCAAAGTTGATCTAACCTTAACTTATCATAACTCTCTATTTGCTTTGAAATTATCATGATCGACCCTTCTCGTCATCCGTCTGGATGGTATTTTTGCGTGAACATGTGTTGCTTTAGTGGTTTGTTTTTGTCTCCCTTCTTCAGTGGAGGTGTTGGCTTGGTGTCTTTGCCAAGCATTTAAGTGATCACTGACAAGAGCCTTTGCAGGTCAAATAAACCCGACTGTGAACATGCCATTTTGCTATTTGTAGAATTTAACTAGCTTAGGCTGAGCCGCATGACATCTATTTGTGGTAGGCGACATAAAACTAATCTTGTGATTTATCTCTCTTGGTGGGGTTAAACCCAATATCTGACCTTCTTGTTTTGGGTCGTGGTGTTCATGTAGTGGCAATAAAGTTTTTGTTGAGGTTGGCACACTTGAGCTCCCCCTTTTCAAATACAATAATTGCAGCAAGTGTAGATTCATCATGGCTAAGATTCTTTCTCAACTGTACTATCGTCATCATTTTTACCCCTCTTGATTGATGGATGTTTGTCTGAATGATCGTTGGGTTAGACTCCGTTACTACTAGACATTTTGCTAGGGGCATGTAAATGACTTTGTGTTCTATCAGGATGTCAATCCCTGACTATTTGGGCTCTAGAATGTTGGATATGAAGGCTGACTAAAAATCTGATAGACATATGTATACTAAATAATTATATATACTGGGCGGTTACATATAATAAAACTATATATAATAAACTAAAATCATATGTATACCCATTAGTCAGTTCTTCCTAAATGTACATTTCTCATTCTCCATATCCTCTCTTTGCAAACCTGAAGTCATTAATCACAAAACCATTAATCAATATTTCTTCTTACATTTTCTCTATCATGTTCTTTGTGTTCATTTAGATCAAGTGTGTGCATTGTTGTGTGACTCTAATAATTGGTATCAGAGCGAGGAGAGATTCACCACGATCTGTGAAGATGGAAAGTTCAAAGACTGGAATTGAAAAGTTTGATGGATTCGATATCAGTTTCTAGAAGATACAGATTGAAGGTTATCTATATGAGAAAGATATTCAGGAACCCATTTTGGGGGTGAAGAGTGGAAGTTCAAGGATTGTCACGCCGTAGGGTTAATCTGGTTGACGCTGCTAGGGAACCAAAGAAAGTGCTATTGGAAGTGGTCCATACAGACGTTTGGGGACCATCTCCAGTTTCTTCATTTCTAGTACCAAAATTTCTTGGATTAGATGTCTCGCACTGTGCAACAACAACTCTCTATTTTCCTAAGGCTAGACAGATATCTCATGACCACTCTTTTCCTCATCACCATATCTAGACACTATAGCGTTGATCCAGTATTGTCTTATATAGTTAACGTTCACTCTTTAACGTCCAAGGACATTTTATTACTACCACGAAAATCAAAACATACAATAAATTCATACAAGTTTTACAACATATCATATACTACAAAATAGGGTTAGACTGCTTACTTGGTCGCGGAGAGACGTGTACTACAAAAAGTTGAAAACATAAGTTGTAGTTGATAATTACACAAAAATTTCTCTAAATCCATGAATTCGTGTCCAATTAGTCAATCCTAAAGATTGTAACTAGCATATATTAATTGAAGCTTCACATGAAGTAATTTAAAGTTCCCCTTACCTAACTAAAGTTTATCTCATCTTTAATGAAGCATGAATTGCACTGAAGTTCATGAAATGCTTATAGACTCCAACTCTGAGTACTATTAATACAATTATGTTTCATATGAGTTTGTCATAAATGAAGGTGCATTCAATACAACTTTATTTTCTTGTCATACGAGGCAAAATAGAAAAATTAAATCAAACAAATTGATGAACTGAACCGAATCAATCCAACCAAAATTGATTAGTTTGTTTCTTTTGTTGGGTTGTTGGTTTATTTGATAACCCTTGTATATTATAACACTTCAACTTTTCGTTTTATAGCCCTCCAACTACCAAGAGAAAAATATATTTGAGTAGAAGCTAAAAATATTGGGTGTTCAAGAAAAGGCATTTGGTTTTGTGGTATGATTCTCACTTGGGGTGCAAGAGGTTTTGAGTTCAATTCTTAAAATGCCCCTATGTCTAAATCTTTTCTTATCTAAGGACTTTATATTTGAAATCAACCTAACTTCATATTCGACATTTTATACTTACCATCATGCTCTTAATACTCATAGTCTTTCTTAACATCCCATCCCAAGGCTTTATTCTTCAAGACAAATTCTACATCCGAGGACTACACGTGTTTCCTGCAATACGACCTTAATACCTAGGCCTCATCCCATCCCAAGGCTTTATTCTCCAAGACAAATTCTACATCCGAGGACATGTTTCCTGCAATACGACCTTAATACCTAGGCCTCATCCCATCCCAAGGCTTTATTCTCCAAGACAAATTCTACATCCGAGGACTTCACGTGTTTCCTGCAATACGACAAAATACGACTTTAATACCTAGGCCTAAGGCTTCATACATACGTTTCAAGTGGTATAACAAGGACATTTGCTCTAGTGGTAGGAAAGTTCGATTCTCAAAATGTCCCTTCAAGAGATTGTAGTATGAAAGACATTTACCAAGTAAATAAATACATTAAAATAACACAAGTGACACATATGTAAACTATGTTATTAATATTTTATTTCTATTACATCTTTCCTTATTTATGAAATAATGAGCGGAGATATTTTTCATTTTCACAATTACTGATGACGGGAGGTTTAGGACTTTTTAATGTAAGAATCGTGAGGATGTAGCTCAGATGGTAGAGTGCTCGCTTCCGATGTGGAAAGTACGGAGATCGATACCTTGCATCTCCAAATGAATCGATCACTAAACTTATGAAATAATGAGCGGAGATATTTTTTCATTATCACTAAATATATTATTCCATCTTTCCTTATTTATGAAATAATGAGTGTAGATATTTTTTCGTTTTTACAATTATTGATGACGGGAGGTTTAGGGTTTTCTGATGTAAGAATCGTGGGGATGTAGTTTAGATAGTAGAGCGCTCACTTCTGATGTGGAAAGTACGGGGTTGATACCTTGCATCTCTAAATGAATCGATCACTAAATATATTATTTCTTTTCAAGTTTTTCTTATTTACGATATAATGAGCAAGGATAGTTTTTCATGTCACTATTATTGATGACGAGACATTTAGGATTTTGTGACATAAGAATCGTGGGGATGTAGCTCAAATGGTAGACCACTTGCTTTGCATGCGAGAGTTACGGGGATAGATACCACGCATCTCCAAAATAAAACTATCTATTATTAAATATATTATTGAAAATTATTTCTTTTCAATTTTTCCTTATTCATGACAAGTTGAGTAGCGATATTTCTTCATTTTCACTATTATTGATAACGAGACATTTAGGATTTTGTGACATAAGAATCGTGGGGATGTAGCTCAAATGGTAGACCACTTGCTTTGCATGCGAGAGTTACGGGGATAGATATCACGCATCTCAAAAATAAAACTATCTATTATTAAATATATTATTGAAAATTATTTCTTTTCAATTTTTCCTTATTCATGACAAGTTGAGTAGCCATATTTCTTCATTTTCACTATTATTGATGATGGAAAATTTAGAGTTTTCTGATGCAAGAATTGTGGGGATGTAGCTTCACTTAGCATGCGAGAGGTACGGCTTAGCATACGAGAGGTACGAGGATCGATACCTTGCATCTCGAAAAGAAACTATTTATTATTAATATTTTATTTCTATTCAATATTTCCTTATTTATGACATAATATGTCGAGATACTTCTTCATTTTCACAATTATTGATGAAGGGACGTTTAGGGTTTTCTGATGTAAGAATTGTAGGGATGTAGTTCAAATGGTAGAGAGCGTTCATTTCCCATGTGGAAAGTACGGGGATCAATACCTTGCATCTCCAATTCAATCGATTACTAAATATATTATTTCTTTTTAATATTTTCTTATTTAGGACATAATGAGCCGGGATAGTTTTTCATTTTCACTATTATTGATGACGAGATGTTTAGGACTTTGTGACATAAGAATTGTGGGGATATAGCTTAGATGGTAGAGCACTCGCTTTGCATGTGAGAGGTATGGGGATTGATACAATGCATCTCTAGATTTTCTTCATTTTCACTATTATTGATGATGGAAAATTTAGGGTTTTATGATGCAAGAATTGTGGGGATGTAGCTTATGATGGGAAATTTAGGATTTTATGATGCAACAATTGTGGGGATGTAGCTTATGATCGGAAATTTAGGGTTTTATGATGCAACAATTGTAAGGATGTAGCTTATGATGGGAAATTTAGGGTTTTATGATGCAACAATTGTGGGGATGTAGCTTATGATGGGAAATTTAGGGTTTTATGATGCAACAATTGTGGGGATGTAGCTTATGATGGGAAATTTAGGGTTTTATGATGCAACAATTGTGGGGATGTAGCTTAGATGGTAGAGCTCATTTAGCATGCAAGAGGTAAGGGGAAATCCCGCATCTCCAAAAGAAACTATTTGTTATTAATATTTTACTTCTATTCAACCTTTCCTTATTTATGACATAATTAGCGGAGATATTTTTTCATTTTCACTAGAATTGATGACGGGACATATAGGGTTTTCTGATATAAGTATTGTGGGAATGTAGCTTAGATGGTAGATTTCTTGCTTAGCATGCGAAAGGTACGGGGATCGGATCAATACCCCATATCTCCAAAAGAAACTATTCGTTACTACTAATTTATTTCTATTCAAATTTTCCTTATTTATGATATAATGAATAGCGTTATTTTTTTATTTTCACTATTATTGATAACGAGATGTTTAGGATTTTGTAACCTAAGAATCTTGAGGATATAGCTTAGATGGTAGAGCGTTTGCATCCCATGTAAGAAGTACTGGGATCGATACCATGCATCAACAAATGAGACGACGATTACTAAATATATAAGTTCTTATATAAAATTTTCCTTATTTACGACATAATGAGCGGGGATATTTTTTCATTTTCACTATTATTCATGACGAGACGTTTAGGGTTTTGTGACATAAAAATTGTAGAGATGTAGCTTAGATGGTAAAGTGCTGCATATGTGAGTTGTACGGGGATTGATAACCCGCATCTCCAAAAGAAAGTATTTAATTTGTTATTATATTTTTTCATTTTCACAATCATCGATGCCCTGCATCACCAAACCAAACTATTTGTTATTAATATTTTGATATTTTTTTATTTTCACTATTATTGATGATGGTACATTTAGGGTTTTATGATATAAAAATCATGGGGATGTAGCTCAGATGGTAGAGTGCTTGCTTTGCATGCGAGAGGTATGAGGATCGATACCCCGCAATATTCCCATGAAATCTAATACTAGAGCATCATAAAATTTAGAGAAATGATTGAAATTGATGTCATGTTCATATAGGTTGACTTTAATACAAAGGACAAATCGAACTCTCTTAAGGATAAATTGGGGACACCAGCCTAAGCTAATCAGGTAGGTGGCCTTACCATCCGTATGGTTATATTTGATGTTGACTGTGCCCGTGGTTCTGCAAGTGAATCGATATGCTTATGATATGTTATAATATGTGAATTGTATGATAAGACTTACGGTACCATGTGTTCAATGGTATATTTGAGATAGGATACGAGAAGGATGCACCAAACGTAATGTAATGATAGGAGTAAGACATGTTCATGAAATGTTATGGTTTGGTTACGTATGAAGTGCTATGAGTATGACAGATTGATAAAAACGATATGGTCACGATGGATTCATAAGACAATTCGATTAGGTTATGGGTAGAAAGGGATAGGATTATGATAGATTGATAGAACGATAGTGTTACGATACGTTCTTGTAACCTTATGACTAAGGTACGTTCAGGTAACGACACAACTATGATATGTCTAAGGACGTTTAAGGCTATGATAAATTAGGGAAGGATATAACCACGAAGTGTCAAAGAGGGACGTGAGAATAAATTATTCTCAAGCTTTCTTTACATCGGTCAAAGAGTATTTGATGAGCTTTCAAAATTAAGGGTTTTCTTTACATCGGTAGGAATAGAAATGGTGAATGGGTCCTTGACGATGTCGACCGCTATACTCTAATTTTGGATGTAAGTGATAATTATCAGTAATATGAGTTGTGTCAATACCACACCGTTATCAAGAGGAAGTAAAGTAGAGTAGAAAAGATTAAGTGATCCATTTGTTGAGAGTACTGTAAGAGGCACACAAGTAAGAATGTTGGATATAACTACTCTTTCACATCTAAGGGATGAGTCTCATAGATCCAACAACAATATCAAAGAAACTTCGGGTGGTAGTGATTGCTTGCATTGGTGGCTCCGTGGTATCCCAGACACATGTAACATGATTTTTCTTGCTCAAATATAGCTTCATTTGTCTTAAAAGTTCACTTTTGAGTAATCTTGGAAGGCTTCTTAATTTGCAGCCTTTGGTGAAGATGATCACTCCAAGGTGGGTTTGTTAGTGAAGATGCAATTATATAATCAAGGTTTTATATCAATGGTTCCATTTATATCTCTAAATGAAATTTGTGGTGTATTTTTTGGAAATTCAACTTTTGACCTTTTGTGAATGCTTAAAGCTACGTGCAAAGTACTGTCGATTATGATCCATAATACTCACCGACTCGAAATTGAGGTTTGTTCATGTTTGAAAATGTGACAAACCAAAAAACAAGATGCAAATTAATATTGTTTGTAATTGTTGTTGTGAATTCTTCATCTTTGAATACATATTTTGGTTGGCTTGTGAATTTTTCCATCCTTTAAAAATATTATTTTTTTAGTTCGGGCCTAATTTCATAATAGGCGATTGAATCACAATATTGCAATATTTTAAGTTACTTTTAAGATTAAAGGTCGATGAATAAAGTAATTAGGGCAAGTTCTTTTTATGCATCTTATTTTGATCTAGCACATAAATGCTTCCTAATTATTTTATTTATTTTTTTATGAATTAGGTTATGAAGATCATTTGAATTTTAAACGCTTTAATTCAAACAATATTTAATAACTAATCATTTTAATATTTATACTCAAATATACTAACAAGTACTAGTAACACTAGTCTCAATGACTTGAAGAATAAAACTATTATCTCAAACTATAAAGAATTTAATTCCAACCTATTCTAATGGACAAACGCCTTATTAGACTCTATTGTAAGATTTCACTTCATCAATTTAAGTAGTGTTCAACTACAACTATAAATATCAAATTCTTAAGTATTCATGAACAAAATCGGCCTAACAATGTCTCTTGGAACTATTTACCAAAGGTGTTAGAATGAGCGGTGTGGAAAGGTTGCCTTTAGATGCTTTAGTACCAATTAAGGATGTCAATATCCTAGTAGTGCAGAATGCACGAAGGTTCGTAGTTGAAAAGAATAACGATGTAACGCCCCGTTAGGTTTAATATATATATGTTGTGTATTAAAATAATAATAACAAAATAAAGAAAAGAAAAAAAACTGACCACCTCCTTTAATCTCTCCGTCCATCCCCTAAAATACCTCCTTCATTTAGTATCAATAATTCGGCAAAAACAGAAATAGAAATAACAAAATAAAGAAAAAAAAAAAAACTGACCACCTCCTTTAATCTCTCTGTCCATCCCCTAAAATACCTCCTTAGTATCAATAATTAAGCAAAAACAGAAATAGAATGAAAATATTTTTCTGGAGGAAAAGAATGCATGTAATGGAGAGATCGGAAGGAAGGCAGATAATGGAGAGATGGTAGGCAGAGGAAGAGGGATGTCATTCGAAAAGGTTAGTAGTCAGATTTACCTTTTCCTTTCTACTAAGGATATTAGCAATTATTTAGATCTGAGTTAGAAATTTAGAAAATTATCTATTGAATGATCTGAATTAGAAATTATCTATCCTAGCTAGGTCCATTAAAATTGGTCCAGGAATAGATAGATAGGAAAGAGGGGAAGATAGGGAAAAGAAAGATCTGGAAGACATATTCAAATAAAAAAGAAAAAGAACTAAGATTTGGAAAACAGGATGAAAAGGAAGATCTGTAAAAGATATTCAAATAAAAAAAAAAGATTTGGAAAACAGGAGGAGAAGGAAGATAGGGAAAAGGAAAATCTGGTTTCAAATTAAAAAAAAAAGAACGAAGATTTGGCAAACAGGATGAAAAGGAAGATCTGGAAAACATATTCAAATAAAAAAAAACTAAGGTTTGGGAATAGTAAAGCCAAAGAAAATTTGTGAATAGAATTAAACTTCTGAACCGAATTAAACATGAGAATTAAACGATTTAGATATGGGAGTAGATACATGAGAGAGAGGAAGATCAGATTTTGAAATAGTAAAGCGAAAGAAAAAAAAAATCTGGAAATAGAATTAAACTACTGAACAGAATTAAACTATTTAGATATAGGAGTAAAATTAAACCCATCAAAATAAACTGCTTAAAAGAATTATAGAATTAAACTCCTTCCAGAAAGTGATTAAAAGAATTAGATTTAAATTGCTTAAAATTATTAGATATGGAGGTAGAATTGAACTACACAAAAGAATTAGAGTTCAAAGAAAAAAAAAACAAAAAAAAAAAGATTTTAGGAGAGAAAAAAAAATTAGAACGGGTTGAAAATGGCAAGTACTGTTCATATGTTCATATGGCAAGTACTGTAAACAGAATTAAAATATAACATAGAAGAGAAATCAGGGAGGGAAGGAAAATGGAAAATATGAGAAATTATTATATTTGTATCTATAGGATATAACATTAAAGATTCAATAATACAAGCCACTTGAAATATTAATAATATTGGCATATTAGTTTTAAGTTTTATTACCCTATATAATTTAGAAACAATGAGAACATGGAATTCGATTTTTATTGAGACCGTTTAGAGCCGTATTTCACACGGTTAGTTGGATTATTAATTAAAATGTGAAATACTAACAAAAGGTGACAAACGATGCGATAGGAAGCAAACCTTGGCAACATTTGGTGTAGTTCTGGAGGAACAAGAGCTTACGTTAAATAAATTAGGGAATACTTCGGCTAAGGCCAACTAGGTAAGTGGTCTTACTACAGGATAGGCTAAAAAATTGTATGAGTGATGATGATATATAAACTATGTCGTACGATGTGGTATATGAGTTATGATGATGTATGAGTTATGATGATGTGTGAGTTATGATGCTTGATGATATGCGTAATATATATATATTTTGATGATTGACGTACTTAATATGTTTGATGCACTTTGTGGCAATATGATGAGTATGATGATTGCGTGACGTTTACCTTAATATGATGATGTTTTCCATATTGAGCATGCTATATGATGATGAGTGCCATATTGCATCATGCGTTAGATCGACATAGGACACAACCCTAAGAGCGTGAAAATGATATTAATATAAATATCCACGAGTATGTGTTACCTAGAGTAACAAAGAGATGAGACTAGAGGGTTGTGTCAGAAGAGACATTATGATGGATTTAGAGGAACCTCATGCATATTGTATGTTCATAAGCATGGGCTACTTCCCCTAGAGATGATGAGGGCGGACGTGCACCATACGATGAGCGCAAATGCACACAAGTGCGAAAGCACACAGATGAGGGTGTTCATGAGGTGCATGACACTATGGGGTTTCGCTGACCTCCGGACGTCGCTACAGATTAGCTTGATCAGAGGGTCCAAGGGGTGTGCGAGCGTCCTGGGGATTCACACTTGCACATGTGAGTCGTGTGTAGGGAAGTACTACACATCTAATTTGTCTGAGACTTGAGGCCCCCCTAAGATGATTAGAGATAGGTCCCTAAATCATGATTGCATGTATTTGCATTTGCATGGCCCCTAGAGTGGGGCCACTTACCGAGTATTCTTTGAAATACTCAGGCCGTGTGCCACATCATTTTTCAGGTAAAGGCAAGGTGCACTTGTACAGAGGACGGCGACATCGCGAGTAGAGACTGTGGCACATGCATAGAGTAGATTCATATTTAAATTTCTAGTCTTAAGTTAGAATAGGTTGTTTTGCATTTCATTGTTTTAAATTATTTTGTATTTGTTGTTGTTTTCTCTAAATTTTCAGTATTTCATATTTAAACACGTAAGACCATGGCTGTGTTTTCCAAAGAAGAAGTTGTTTTAAACATTTTTTTTTAAAATTTACGTTATCAATTATGTTCATGTAAGAGTTATATTTCCGCATTATAGATGAGCATGAGACGTTAGTAGTGACTCTGAGTATGTGAAAATTTAGGGTCGTTACAAACGAGAATAGTGGACATCGTTTCATCTACAAGTGTGTGGTGAACGGTCGGGTTGGTATGACTAGAGAACGTCGTCCTCACAGAATTTATATTATTGTGATAGAAGTTATAAATAACGATGATATTCCTTAGTCTTTTATTATAAAGGTGCAGAACTTTCTTTTTGTGCATGTGACATATCCATCGCCACCTATGCATAAGCTCTCATCTTTTAAAGAAGTTCTTGAGGCAATACAACTACTAGAATGCTATCTCTACTTATAATAAGTCCTCTCTCTCTCGAAATATGTGTGTGTGTGTGTTTGTGGATGTATTACTCTCTTTTATTAATGAAATATGGCATAGTCATAATGATATTATGAGTATCTTTTCTATCCCTCCCTTCCTTATCCCTATATAAAGAATATGAAGATTATAAGTAAAAGTGTACCAGTAATTTGTTACTTTTGAACTTAAAAGGCTTATAATTCAATTTATCTTTGTTATCAACAATAATTATCAAACGGTATATAATTTTGTCCAAGTAAGGTCGCTTCTCATTCCCTATATGATATCATAACACAAAATCGATCGGAAGGGTTAACGATAAAATGATAACAAAAACCCATTCGTCGAACTAACTATAAAGGAAGGGTTGGTTGGAAACCATGTCTATATTTCTTTGCTTTAATCACAGGTAACTAAAGATATATAAGAACAACAGAATATGGCATGCCCGGTCAAAACATAAAAAATTTCTTGCCATGTTATAGTTAATGAATATGGTATGCACAAAGATCCGACGTCACACATCATGATTGGAGACCAATACAGTGAGCTATGGTCGTCCATACAGTCCTTTTGGTCCAATTATGTCAAGCAAATGTTGCTGCAAGCAAAGAGTTTTTAATAAGTTCGCTATTGCAAAGAGTTCGATTTAAGGCACAAATGTCTCTGATGTGAAAGGCGCACCAATTCAACGAGATTTAAGTAACCATGAATAAGACACATGATACAGCTTGTAAACGAAACGATGTTCATGACTCTTGTTATTTTCTTCCACTACAAACCTTCTAGCCTCTTGCACTTTTTTGTCATTGACATCCTTAATTGAAATTAGAATCGAAGGAAACACTTCTCCACAACTCATTATGGAACACCTTTGATAGATAGTTTCAACAGATCTATTTTGCCGAGAAATACTTTAAAATTTGATATTTATAGTTGAACGCTACTTAAAATGATGAAGTGAAATCTTACGACGGAGGTTAATAAATCGTTTGTCTATTGGAAGAGAGCTTGGAATTAAATTTTTTATAGTTGGGATAAGGGATGTTTTAGTCCATTGAAGTATACTTTTTAGTTTTAAAATAAATTAATCTTTTAGTTTAAAATAAATTGATTTTTTAGTTTTAATTTTAGTCCGAATAAATTAATTTTGATGTGGTGTTATGTATTTTAATAAAATTAATATTAACTTAATCAACAAAAATTTGTATTTTTTTTTTTAATTATAATCTAAATTAATAAAAATACCATTGAACTTTGCACTTTATCCAAAAAAAAAATACTCATAATTTTTTTTTTTTTGAAAAATACGGTTGAATTTTCAAAAAAAAAAAAAAAAAAAA
>NW_019268581.1:241995-255576 GCF_002738365.1 Cucurbita moschata
TTTCAAAAAAAAAAAAAAAAAAAGCTTCAAAACTACTCTTTAACAAAAATGTTTAAAAAAAGATAGATGGGGAGAAAATTGTGTTCATGGGGAGGAAATTGAAGGTTATTTTACGGGAAGGTTTTCAAGATCAGTATAAGATCCTGAAAACATAACAAGAAGTAATATCCTAGCTTAAGGTTGCGATTAAGAACATACTAGTAGGCTACTTACTAAGTTTTACTCACTCCATGTTTATCATTTTTTTCAAGTAACTACGAGTTGGTCGTGGATGAGAGCGGACTTTGGAGTGTGGGCCATGGACTAACCTCTGTTTTTAATCTAGTATTTTTTGTTCTTCTTTTGAGTCTGCTTCTTATTTTGTGTTTGTAACGAGTATGTATATGTAACACCCTAAAATGAAGAAATTATCTCCCATACAAATAAGCCACTCAGGAAAGACCCAAAGGATAGAAAGGAAAAAAATTAAAGGATTAAGCAAGAACAAAGAACTTAGTCCAGTCACTCGTGTACCCTAACAAGTGATTTCAAGGAGTTAAAAGGCCTTTTGAAAAGGATTGGAAAGGAAAAAGTAAATGAAAAAGGCAAAAAAGTCATTTGATAAATTATCAAGAATCTTTCTGGATTTGTAATTCCTTATCTAGAAGGAATCTCAAGATTCAAAAAAAAAAGGGAAAAATGATAATAAAGTGATGAGAAATTTGTAGAAAAATTATGGATTTTTCGAGAAATAATAAAATATTCGAAAAGTGGCAAATTACCAAAATACCCCTGAAAGAATGGATAATTACAGAAATGCCACTCTAATTAGAATCAGAGCATCTACCGTGACCATCCGAGCAAAATCTTTCGAACTCAAATCTCAACCGTCGGATCTCCTCTAAAATTTGATATGATCTAGAATGAACATGCACGGATCATCACATCCAACGACTAGTATTCAAAGCCAAGGTCGGTAAGGCTATGATCGGAGTTGATATCTCCAAAAAATTATCCAGAAAGTTCGATCTCTAAATAACGAAGATGCTGGAGCTCTCAATGTCGGTTTAAGCTCCTCCTATAAAGTCGGAAGTAGGAGCAAAAATACGGAATAAGAATCGAGAAAGGTCGATCCCCCAATTGAAGGCAATAAGCGTTTAGATTATGGGTCTCCTACTCTCAAATTTCTTCCAAATTCGAGAGCAATCCTCCACCATTTCTTTTCAAACTTGTAAGGACCGGGTTGACTCGATGACTCTAAAAAGATGGGTAAATTTTTTTTTCAACAAAATAAAACTAAATAAAACAACCAAAACTTAAAATATATCAAACATTATATCAAAATAAAGTTTATACAAAGTATTTTAGAACACAGCATAACACAACAGTTAAAACACAAGTTAAGGGACGACACAAAAGGGTAGAAGGATGACGGGTGAGGTTTGTCTATGGCACTTGCTCTAGAGTTCGCTCTCGACCTCAACCAGCTCCTTATTTCTTGAAAAAAAAAATGGAGAATAAGGAATGAGTACAAGACTCAGTAAGCATCCTACTTGTAGGCTCTTAATCGTGTCCTTGATATGCTAGGGCACCACACTTGTTCTTGTTCTTGTTCTTGTCGTAAGTTCTTGTTATGTTTCTTAATTCGTTCTCCAAGACACTCCCCTTAAGATTTACGGTACTTGACATAAACTTGTCAACCTGTGTCCGAGGCTTCATACGTTCCAAGTGACACAGTCTTAAAACCTACGATCAAGGCTTCTTATGTTCCAAACAGCGTAGTCTAAGTCATACACATGACGTACCGTGGGAGGTCTTAAAAGATTCTTAATTCATGGCTAGGGTAACTTACTCTCTTCTTGCTCCATCGTGGCCATAGGTTCTCCCCATGATAGACCATAAAGGTCACGTGATCGATACATGCATGAACATGGCATAGACCATAAAGGTCACGTGATCGATACATGCATGAACATGCCATAGACCATAAAGGTCACATAATCTAACATAGACCATATAGGTCCCGTGATCGGTGCATACATGAACATGACATCCTATAAATTATAACATGGCGTAGGGCATCTCATCTAGGTGAGGTGAACGAGGACAAACATGACATCCTGCAAAGAAAACACGGTGCAGGGCATCCCACCTAGAAGAGGAAAAAGGCCTCCTTAAAAAGCATTGCATGGTGGGAGTTATGGGCCACAATTAGACATGCTTAGAGTAATACCTAGCATTCTTGAATTTTGAGTCTTGAGGACTTTGGTCCCTTATGTTTGAGTGGTACCTAGCATTCTTGTTGTCTTGGTGGTTGTATAGCTTGTTCTTGATTCTTAATCTTATAAGTTTCTAAGATTCTTATTTTCTTGAGGCCTAAGTTGTTATATACATTTGTGATCATATGAACCCATCGTAATAACTAGCATGAGTTATTCTAGAAGGTCCTAAGTTTATAAGGGCTCCTTAAAGGGTTCTAGAAGAGTCTTGAATCTCGACATGTTTTTTTTAGGCGTTTCCTTAAGTTCCATCTTGGCTTATGTTCCAAAACTTGCTCCAACCAACTTGAAATCTTGAGTTTATCCTCATGTCATAAAAAATAGACCTTATAGGACATGGTTGGTGATTTGGAGCATATTTAGACCTTGGCTAGGATATGACTTCTTGTTTTGTTTTCAGGAACTAACTCTTAGAGGTTGTCATGTCATATATTGTGTTTTAGTCCTGAAAACACTTTTAAAGTAACCCTTAGTTTTCTCCTCATGAGGGCATAGGTGACATTATTACAAACGTGGCATCCTACTAGCATATCGTATTGCAGGGCATCTCATTTAGGTGTGGAAAATAATAAGTCCATCATTAACACCTGCTCGTGGTACATATAGCAGGGCATCTCACCTAAAGAGGAATAGAGATCTCGTGGTACACTTCATGATGGGAGATAATGGTTACTCCGAGCATGGATCCTAGCAACTTGTTAAGCATACCATTTGCCTTAACCTAGGTGTTTCCTTGTATTCTTGGGGATCCTAGGTTTATGCATAACGTCTTGGGTCAAACTTGAAACCTAAAGGTTCTTCTTAGGAATAGTCCAACGGAACCTTGTGCACTTAGAATCTTATTAGCAACCAAGGGTATCTATGGGGAATCTCTTATCTCATGGGTACCTCGTTAGTCATCCTAGGAGGTAAAGTCATGTGGATCGTGATATACATTTTTCCCCATATCTTGGTTTCGCTATCTAACGTTCCCAATGACTCCTAAACTTTATTACCTTATACAACATCATGATATAAGGATTCATACAACATTTCATAATGTTGGGAGGTCATTTAGGACTTAACCCGTAGGTAGTCCTCCTTGGGGGCATTATGGTCATTTTACCCCTAATTCTTGGTTTTGCTACTTAACGAGTTCCAGTGGCTTTCAAACTTCACCACCTCATCAATCATCATACAATAAGATCTACTGTAGAGTTTTATAGCATTTGGAGGTCATCTAGGTCATGAACCGTAGGTAGATATCCTTAAGGGCATTATGGTCATTTTGCCCCGTTTCTTGGTTTACCTACTTATCCTTATCCATTGACAACTAAATTTCACACATAACCTAAAAATGCTATAATATACTCATCATTAAAATTTCATAGGCATCAGGGCTCATTTAGTGGGTTATTTTAATATTCCTTAAATCCCGAGCAATTTGGTCGGTTCAGCGCCTTAACTTACGGTTCTTTGAGTTTTGCTTTCATAGATCCATGTGTAATACTCGGTTTAGGTTCATATGAAAATCCAAGCGATTATTTCTTAAGAAAAGTCCAAGGTGGCTACTTACCTCATCGTCAATGTTCGGGACCTCCGTTCTTGAGCTTCCGGTATCCGAATTACTTCATCTTTCCTTTCACAGACTCCTTATTGTGTCTACTTTATGGAACCATAAAGTTTTTTATGAGAACCGGTCTGGAAGAGGGTTAAAATTAAGAAACACCGAGGGAAGGTCAGATTATGGGCTGACTTGGCCGGTTCAACTGAACCGGCCACGTCATCGTCTTTTTCCTCTTGACAGGAAGAAGACGCGTGCGTCCTTTGCACCGCCGTCTGAAAGTGGCCTTCCACAGCCTCGATATCTTCGTTTCTCCCCTCGATTTCTTCATTAAACTTAACGATTGTTTTACAAGGAAGAGCTTGGGATTGATTTCATACCTTTTCGTGGATCACAGCCTAAGATATTGTGCTTCAAAGTTCGTCCAAAATCATTTCCTTCGCCAGAGCTAAAACAGGGGATTTCTTATCGGGTAGCCGATTCTAGGGGTTTTCAAGGCCCGATTTCTTCATGTAACCTCTTCCATATCCTTTCCTCAAGCTATAGAAACTAGTTTGGAGGAACGTCTTTGAGTGTGGAACCTTAATTTCCAGAAATTGTTCTTGGTATGCAACTCACCCAAAACGCTGGATTTTCGATCTCTTGGGAATCTTGTTCTACGACGTTTCAGCTCTCGATTCATTCATAGAACTTGTGGGTAATCTTGTTTAGAAACTATAGGAATAAGTTTGAGGAGGAATGATGGAGAATTGCTCTCGAATTTGGAAGAAACCCAAGAGCAGAAGACCCACAAACTAAACGCTCATAACTCTCGAATGGGTGCTCGACCTTGCTCGAGTCTTGTTCCATATTGATGCCCGTACTTCAGACTTTATAGAAGGAGCTTAAACCAACATTGAAAGCTCCAGATTCGTCGTGATTTGGAGATTGAACGTTCTGGATAATTCGTCAGAAAATCTGCTTCGATCAGGGCTTTACCGAGTTCAGTTTTGAATACCAACCGTTGGATGTGATGATCTGTCCGTTGTCTAGATCTTATCAAAATTCGGGGAAGATCCAACGGCTGAGATTCGAGTTCCAGAGATATTTCTCAGATGGTCACTATAGATGCTCCGATTCTTATCAGAGGGGCATTTTCATAGTTATCCATTCTTCCAAGGGTATTATGGTAAGTTTCCACTTACCGAATATTTTAATATTATTTTTCCTGAAAAGTCCATAATTTTTCTAAAAATCCTTCATCTCATGTTGATCATTTTTTCCTTCTTGAGCCTCTTGAAATTCCTTCTAGATAAGGAACTAAAAATTCGGGAATATCCTTCATAATTGGAAAAATGACATTTTTGCCCTTTTCACTTACTTTTACTTTCCAATCCTTTTTCCATAGGTCTTAAAACTCCTTAACATTACTTGTTAAGCTATAAGAATGACTTGCTTGAGATCATCACCCTTGCTTAATCCTTTAATTCCTCCCCTTTTGATCATTAGGGTCTTACATGCAGCTTATTCTTGTTGGATCTAATTTCCTTCATTTTTGGGGTGTTACAAAACTTATTCCTACAGTTTCTCAACAAGATTATCCACAAGTTCTATGAAGGAATAAAGTGCTGAAAGTGCCCAGAAACCATTCCCCCAATTCAATCCGCCATTGAAGAACTTCAAGAAAAACTTGAAAATCCAATCTGAGGATACATGATGACTCGTCGAGCAAGAATGATTCCAATCAGTTTATGCACCTCCAAGGAATGCTTCCATAGAAGACCACGAAGAAAAATAACCTCGAGAGCGTGCCAAATTGAAGGAAATAGGTTTCGAAATTAAATTGGGGATAAGAGTCAAAATTCCTATCTACGGACTCTTTTCCTTCAAATTAAGGATTCCTCTAGCTTCAGAGGAAGAAGTTGAGTAAACTTGATGAAGGAATCGAGAGCTGAAACGTCGTAGAATAAGCTACCCACGAGATCGAAAATCTGGCATTTCGAGTGAGTTGCATACCGAGAACGATTTCTGGAAATTAAGGTCCTACACTCAAAGACGTTCCTCCAAACCAATTCCTTTAGCCTGAAGATAGGATATGAAAGAGGTTCAATGAAGAAATAGGACCTTGAAACCCCTAGAATCGGCTACCCACTAAGAAATCCTTTGTTTTATCTCCAGCGATAAATCAGATTTTGGATGAACTTTGGTAGCGAATATCTTAGGCTATGATCCACGAGAAGTTATCAAATAAATCCCTAGCCCTTTCTTGTAACATCCATCTTTAAGTTTCACGAAGAAATCGAGGAGAGAAATGCTGTAAATGTGGCTGTACAGGCCGAGTTTTAGATGGCGGTGATGCGAAAAATGCGCATCTTCTTCCTGTTCAGAGGAAGAAAACGATGATACGGCCAGTTCAACTGAACTGTCTAAGTCAACTCAAAATTTGACCTTTTCTCGGGTTTTCTCCGTAGATTTTATTTTATGAAATGTTGTATGAATCCTTATTCCGAGAGGTTATATAAGGTAATGAAGTTTGGGAGTTATTGGAAAACTTTAGTTAGCGAAACCAAGATATGGGAGAAAATGCTCATCACGATCCATATGACTTTCCCTCCTAGGATAACTAACGTGGTATCCCTGAAATAATAGATTCCCCATATGTACCCTTGGTCTCTAATGGATACTACATGCACAATATCATAGGCTATTCCTAAGAAGTTATAAGTTCCAAGCTTGACTCAAGACGTTATGCATAAACCTAGGGTCACCAAGAATCCAAGAAAACATCTAGGTTGATGCAAACATCATGCTTAACAAGTTGCTAGGATCCATGTCTGAAGTAACCATTATCTCACTTCATGAAATGTACCACGAGGCCCCTATTTCTCTTTAGGTGGGATGCTATGGTATATGTACCATGAGCAGGATTCCATGATGAACTTATTATCTCCCTCACCTAAATGAGATGCCCTGCACCACGAGAAAATTTGTGTTTTCACTTCGAATGCTATGAACCCAGGTCGTTGGATTCAAAGTCCAAAGTGCTAACCACTACACCATAGAACCCCTTGTAAAAATTTATTTTGGAATGGTTTTCCTATTTTATGCATATTCCACAAGAAGAGAGATCCTATCACGAGTCAAACTCAAGTTATTGGATTCAAAGTTCTAGAGCTGTTTTATCTAACTCGTTGTGATCTTGAGCACCTTTAGAGTGGTTGCAGAAGTAACCCTCCAGTGTTGATTGAAGCTCTTGGAGAATATGTAATTTTATATATTTCTTATAGTTTATTTATATATTGTTGTATATTACAAACAAATTGAAATAATACTTTACATCCCAGTCTTTTTTTCTTCCGTGCAAAACTTAACATGAAAACTATATTATTTCAATATTCACTCGAGAAACAAGAGGTGAAAACTATATTATTTCAAACCCTCCATTATTGCTTCTACTTTGCGTGAAAATGCTTCCACTAAATCATGTTACTAACTAGTTGGTTTGGTTCGGTTCAATTCTTGGGTCGACTAGATTGAATCGACCTAGCTCAATTAAACTCTTGATAATATAAAAATCATAAGTTTCTTAAATTACGTTAACTTAAAAGTTTAACCCCTAATTTTTTTAGAATGTTTAGCTTTGTGTCTAGTTGATCTCTAAATGCTTAGAAGTATCTAATAAGACTTCTATTTAAGGAACTTTTCTCTATAAAAGATGTAAGACTTCAGGTTTATTATTAAGGAATTTCAAATGAGTGATTTGATATATCACAGAGGACAAAATATTTATTTGTTTCAAATATCTTAGGTTGACCATTCTTTTTTGTGTATTTTGAATATTATCATTGTGAATTACTAATGGCATTAGATTGAATCTCATTAATAACAATATTCCAAAACTCAGGTAAAGATGACATCAAAATTAATACTTTAATTTCATCTTAAAAATTTATTTTCACTTGACTTGACTTAGTAGACTGATAATCATAATAGTCACCCGTGCACAAATATTTACAACCTTAAAAGGTAAAACTATAAGGAGTACAAGAGAAAAGTGCTTAAAATAGTTTCAAAATATAGAAAAAAAAAATAGTAGGAATTGGTCAAAGTCAACATCCATTGATAACTTATGGCACAGCACAACACAGATGAGGGTAACATTTTTTTTATTTCTCTACTATATTAGGCCCTTTGGGTTATTGGCTTTACAAGATGGAGACATGAAGTTTTCTATGTTTGAAATAAATTTGGTGGATTGTTTTCTGGTTAGCATTGGTACCATCAAAACATATTTATTTCTTTGAAATGTTTGAGTTTACAATTTACATGTTTTCATTTTTCTACTTTGTCTGCCTGCATTTAGAAATGAAGCAAAATTAGTCGGAAGGTTTTAGGCAGATTGTTATAATTCTAATTTTTAACTAAAAAAAAGAAATAGTCTCGTTGTCATGCTTAAAACTACCCTATAGGTATAATCGACCCATTATCCTTCCACCAATAGGAGTAAAAGGCAATGTTACTATGTGAAACTAGTTTCATGTCATTTATTCAACAATAAGGAAATTACGAATATATCAATGTAGGATTTTTTAATTTACCGATTTTTAAAATGTTAAATTATGTGAAAACAAAAAGGGAGTCATGACCCATTTTCGGTGGGTTCTCGAAGCACGAATTGCAAGTTAAAAGAGGTTGAAAACAAAGTAAAATGTTTTCTCAAAATAAGTACCAGATTCAAACAGGTGACCTCTTGATCTGCAGTCAAATTCTTTAGCACTAAGCTATGGAGCCATTTTGCATGATTTCAACCTTAGTGACCCCTTAGACATAGTGTAAAAAGTGTTTGTCCAAAATAAAAGGGCCCAACAAAGTTCAAACGGGTGATCGATAAAATTCTCTACCACTGAACCATGGATCCATTTTGTAGGATTTTAACCTTAGTGACCCCTTCGACATAGTGTCGGTCCAAAAAGTGTAACAAATTTCTATCCAAGATATAAGAGCCCAACTAGGTTCGAATTGGTGACCTCTTGATCTGCAATCAAATGCTCTACCATTGAGCTATGGACCCATTTTGTATGATCTTAACCTTAGTGACCCCTTCTACAGATTATTGGTCCAAAAGTGACCCTACCGAATTGACTATGGACCAATTTTATATAAATTGGTGGATTACCTATCAGAAATTAAACACAGGTCGTTAGATTCAAAGTCGAAAATGCTAACCACTACACCATAGAACCACTTGTTAAACTTTATTTTGGCAGCGATTTTGATAAGCGCCAACAACGCTGGATTTTGCAAAACTAGAGGTCGTAGTATCCTTACAGACTTTCACAAGGTGTTTTCAACTTCTTTTATAGGTAATTGAATTTTTGATTCCATGCAAATGATTGGTTGGATTAGTGTCAGTTTGAGAAGACAGAGGAGAGAAGAGAGACTTTGTTAGAAACTCTCCCATAGGTAATCTCCCAAGATGTTTTCAACTTCTTTTATAGGTAGAATTTTAAAATCAAACCACAACAAAATTTACTTCTATCTAGCAAAATTATTTTTTGTTTGAAACAAGATTATTCCCTTCTTTTTCTAAAATTAAATTTGACTCTCGAATAGATTTTAATAGTTTTGTTAATTAAATTTTCTTTAAAATTTTTGTACACAGATTACAATGGAAATAATACTTTTTTTTTTTACTATTTTGTAATTTGTATGGTATTATTGGAGGCTTTTGTATGAAATATGATAATTGATTCTCTGTCCTCTTTGACAATTTAAGATACCTTCATATCCGATATTTGATGTGTCACGTTTCATTATGAGATCTGCCCTTAGGTCAATAAGACTTAAGTAGAGAGTTTATTTGACTAATGATTTGATTTTTTTGAGTTGTAGAGATATCCCTTACAAATCAAGACTTTGTATTATTATGAAGACACTCATCAAGACATTTGTAAAGGTGCCTGATATCATCACCAAAAGAACGGATATAAGACACGTAGTTGAGAGAACCTAAATTTTTTTTGAAGTTGGCTTTTCTAGGATAATGTCATCACCAAAGTTTGAGACAAAGACCATTGGATGGGTTTTAATATGGCTCAAATAAATTTAAAATCCAAAAGAACGGATCTAAGTTTGATATTATTTGATTTTGGATATGGATACAAACTAGCTGATTTCTTTTGATTACATTAATGAATGTAGGTAGATGTTTAAAGTGTTGATCTTAATGGTTTTAGAAAATATCAACACATCATCAATATAAACTATCAAATTTTTTTGAAAGGATTAAAATTATCATTCATAATCTTATGAAATTCGGATGGAGCGTTTTTTAGCCTAAATGGCATGACGTTCCTCTCATATTTTCTAAAGTGGACATTAAATGCTATTTTATATTTATCCTTTTAAGAAATTAGAATTTTCCGAAATCCCAATTTCATGTCGAATTTTATAAAAACATTTGACTCTAAATTCTTTTTATCAAATCATTTTTGTTTTGGATTGAATATCTTATTTATTCTAGAACCTTATTTAAAGGTTGGTAGTTAATTACCAGTATTAGAATTTCTGGTTTCTTTTCACCATGTTAACCTAAAATGTCATTGCCACATGCTCTTTGAAGACCTTATCAGCTTCCTCGGCAAAATATCACATAAAATGTCACAATATTTAGTGTTTGATGCTTTTTGACTTAACCCTAGAGTTCTATGTGAACTTGTGATTATTTTTGTCAAATTTTATATTTGAATACCTAATAGATTAAGATATAATATCTTATTTAAATAATATTAAAATGTGGTAAAATATCATAATATATGTTTAATTAATATGAATCTCATTCAAATTTCAAATATATATTTTTATTTAATGTTTATGATACACATCAATTATTTTAACATTTAACATATCAAATACCTTAATATGTTTTGATATTATACTTCAAGACTATAGGAACTTGCTTAGAGGACCTAAGAGTTACGTTGGCCCACAATGCATCTCATGGACGATGCAAAACTATGGTGGCGCTTGAAGGTGAATTGTATAAAAAACTAGTCATTCACCATAAACTCATGGGAAGGCTGTTGATGGAATCGATGCAATCGATGCTCCTCTGGATGGGTTGCCAATCAAAGGCCTGACGTTTAATGTTGACCCTTTTGAAGAAAGAGCCACACGATCGAACAGCTCGAAACATCGCGGTAACTCTGAGAACTCTATCACGCACATAAAAAAAACGTGTCGAAGAGTTAGACATTACACAGAAGATCTGGCTTTCATGGAGGAGACCTGAGTTTGATTCTTGACAATCAAATTTTATTTTCTTATTTCTTTTATTTTATTGTTTCATCTTTTGTCACCAATTATATTTAAACTTTACCTAGGTTTGAGAAGCACTATAATGGATGAGTTCAATAGTATCTTAAATTCAAAAGACTTTTATGAACTTGGTTTGAGAGGCACTATAATGGTAAAGTTCAATAGTATCCTAGATTAAAAAGACTTTTATGAACTTTGAACCTTTAATAGTGTTATGTCATAGATATTTGGTTCAATTTCAACAAGTGAGGTTGAGGTCATTCAAATGGTTAGTGTGATAATTCGGTCATTTTCAAGGTCTCTTTTGTTGAACACCATCATGGCTGAGATGACTGAGATGAGCACCAGAGTGAGTTTGACAAGGAGGGTCGTAGAGAACCACACCCCAAGCCAAGTTCATGTTGGGCTTAACAAACTAAAAATCCAAAAACACAAACCCTTAAATGGAACCAAGATGCTAAGGAATTAAAAAAACTTTATTTTTGATGTAGAACAATACTTGAAGGTTACAGGAACTTGCTCATAGGACCTAAGAGTTACGTTGGCCATAATGCATCTCATGGACGGTGGCGCTCAAAGGTGGATGATATAAAAAATGGGTCATGCACCATAAATTCATGGGAAGACTGTTGATGGAATAGATGCAATCAATGCTCCCCTTGATGGGTTGCCAATTAAAGACCTGACGTTTGATGTTGACTCTTTTGAAGAAAAAGCCACACGATCAAACACCTCGAAATGTCGCGGTAGCTCTAAGAACTCTATCATACAACCTGAGAGTTGAGGGCTACAGGAACTTTCTCATACGACCTGAGAGTTACGTTAGCCGCAATGCATCTCATGGACGATGCAAAACTATGGTAGTGCTCGAAGGTGAACGGTATAAAAAATGGGTCATGCACCATAAACTCATGGGAAGATCGTTGATGGAATCGATGCAATCAACGCTCCCCTGGATGGGTTACCAATCAAAGACCTAACATTTGATATTGACTCTTTTGAAGAAAGAGCCACACAATCGAACAGCTCGAAACGTCGCAGTACCCCTGAGAACTCTAACACACACAGAGAAGGATGTGTCGAAGAGTTAGACATTAAGCAAAAGATCATGCTAAAACTCTTCCGCGATCTGAAAAAAGACTTAAGGACATTTACACCAAAAATCTATTGTCGTCCAGTAGTCAGGATATCTGGCTTTCACCTAGGAGACCTAAGTTTGATTCTCGGTAATGGAATATTATTTTCTTACTTCATTTTATTTTACAGTTTCTATCTTAGACTAAAAAGACTTTTATGAACTTCGTACCTTTCTTAGAGTTATGTTATAGATATTTTGTTCAATTTCAAATGGTTAATGCGATAATCCAGTCCTTTTCGAGGTCTTTCTTGTTGAACGACGTCATGGTTGAGATGAGCACTCGAGTGAGTTTGACAAGTTGGGTGGTAGAGAACCACACCTCAAGCCAAGTTCATGTGGGCTTAACAAACTTAAAATTCAAGAACACAACCCCTTAAATGGAAACCGGGATGCTAAGGAATTAAAAAGCTTTATTTTTGACGTAGAACAATACTTGAAGGTTACTGGAACTTGCTCATAGGACCTAAGAGTTACGTTGGTCGCAATGCATCTCATGGACGATGCAAAACTATGGTGGCGCTCGAAGGTGAATGGTATAAAAAATGGGTCATGCACCATAAACTCATGGAAAGACTATTGATGGAATCGATGCAATCGACGCTCCTTTGGATGGGTTGCCAATCAAAGACCTGATGTTTGATGTTGACCTTTTTGAAGAAAGAGCCACACGATCGAACAGCTCGAAACGTCGCGGTAATTCTAAGAACTCTATCACACACATGAAAGGACGTGTCAAAGAGTTAGACATTACCCAAAACATCATAGAAAAACTCTTGAGCGATTAGACAAAAGACTTTAGGACCACTACACCAAAAATTCATTGTCCAACGGTTTGGATATTTGCCTTTCACCTAGGAGATTCTGGTTTGATTCTCTAAAATTGAATATTATTTTCTTATTTCTTTTTATTTTATAGTTTCATCTTTTGTCACCAATTATATTTAAACTTTACCTCATTTTGAGAGGCACTTTAATGGTCAAGTTCAATAATATCTTAGATTAAAGACTTTTATGAACATCGTACCTATATTAGTGTTATGTTATAGATATTTGTTTCAATTTCAACAAGTGGGGTTGAGGTGATTCAAATGGTTAATGCGATAATTCGGCTATTTTCGAGGTCTCTCTTGTTGAACGCCATCATGGTTGAGATGAGCACCCGAGTGAGTTTGACGAGGAGACTCGAATTTAAACTTTACCTACGTTTGACAGGCACTATAATGGTCAAGTTCAATGGTATTTTAGATTAAAAAGACTTTTATGAATTTTGTACCTTTGTTAGTGTTACTTTGTACCTTTGTTTGTGTTACTTTGTACCTTTGTTAGTGTTATGTTATAGACATTTG
>NW_019268581.1:259527-282869 GCF_002738365.1 Cucurbita moschata
ATTTGTTTCAATTTCAACAAGTGGGGTTGAGGTGATTCAAATGGTTAATGCGATAATTCGGCTATTTTCGAGGTCTCTCTTGTTGAACGCCATCATGGTTGAGATGAGCACCCGAGTGAGTTTGACGAGGAGACTCGAATTTAAACTTTACCTACGTTTGACAGGCACTATAATGGTCAAGTTCAATGGTATTTTAGATTAAAAAGACTTTTATGAATTTTGTACCTTTGTTAGTGTTACTTTGTACCTTTGTTTGTGTTACTTTGTACCTTTGTTAGTGTTATGTTATAGACATTTGGTCAAGTTCAACAAGTGGGGTTGAGGTGATTCAAATGGTTAATGTCACTTTATTTGATTCAAATTGTTAATGTGATAATCCAGTTGAATAGTTACATGTGAATAGTTACAGGTTATTTCCAAGGTCTCTCTTATTGAACGCCAACAGGGTTGAAATGATTGAGATGAGCACTTGAGTGAGTTTGACAAAATTGAAATAAAATAAAATAAAATCACTAAAAAAATCAAAAAAATTGAAAAAAAATTAGCCTTATGACACTTCCTTCAACTCGAAGGGCGGTAAATCAAGGATTCCTTCGCCCAAGACCCATGATCCAACTCCCAACATGGAAATGATAAGCTATAGAATCATTCCAAGAACCTCAATGGATGGGTTACAAACTCACATTACCAATCTCGACAACTGGACGTGTTATCGACGTTAGAAGAACGACCGCATCAAAGCAAGTCATGGGGATAGAAGATCCCGTTGAAGGATGATAGACCAACCGTAATCTTCAGCCCAACGAGCCAAGCTTTTGTAGAAGCAAGAACCCTTGTATTAAAGAAATTAACACCTTCTTATACAAAATTTGGAACAACCAAGAGATAAAGCTAGAATTAGATAATGAGATCCAAGATTGAGAAACAAGCTTTGGAATCTTTTTCTAAATTGAGTCACTTCATAATCGAACTTGATCAAGGCTTGATTGAATGACTCAGATGCAATCTACCACAAGAATTGCATGAAACTTAGAAATGACAAAGATATGCTCAGATTTCTATATAAGGGGGATCGTCTCAACTTGAGAGATCAATTTCATTGATCACAAATATGCTTTTACGTAATAATTTGTGGGTATCTATAGTCTCCCAACAAAAGAAGTTAGTGTTTGTGATTTAATCTCGATCCCTTTAAATCTCCACAGAAGACGAAGTCAATTTGAGCATTACAAACTTTATGAAATTAAAATAATAAATAAAGTTTTCTAACCACTCATGAAATTATGCTTGCAACTTCATCCACTATTTCAATCGTGCAAATATTTACTTTTGAATCTCTAAATGGTATTGACTCAAACGAATCATCTTGTAACACATGAAATGATGGTTGAACCTAGCCTATCCAATTTTGTAGATGAAGTATGAATGCTTGTTGAATCTTCTTGGCCTTGGGTTGTGTAATAGGTCCAGTTGGAACACCGTGATTCTTATCATCATCCCCCTCTTTAAAAGGATTCGTCCTCGAATAAGAAAAATCATCACCTACATCAAAAGGACTCAACTCAGCAACATTGAAAGTAGAATGTACATCGTGATTCTTATCATCATCCCCCTCTTTAGGATTCGTCCTCGAATCAGAAAAATCATCAACTACATCAAAAGGACTCAACTTCAGCTATCCATGCTAACATTAAAATGAAAATTCATGCTTAAAATTATTTACGCTAATTCATTGAAATTTTAATCTACAAACCCACTCTCACTCCCAATTTAGTTATCCATGCTAACATTAAAATGAAAATTCATCAGTAAAATTATTTAAGCTAATTCATTGAAATTTTAAAAAGAAATCATCTCTAAATTTAGATAAGATAGTAAGTTATACTACTTGAATCAGGTGTGGTGAAGGTCGAACATGTGACCTTCAAATCTTCAATATTACGGTCTTCCAACTAAGCTATCCCCTATAAGTAAAGGTATTTCTGCTAATTCATTATAATTTAAAAAGAAATAATCACTAGTTTTATATTGAATAAAGTTATGCAACTTTATGAAATTACGCAACTAAGTGCTGTATTTCCGCTATTTCATTATTCATTGAAATTTTCAGAACGAACACAAGACCTTCCAAAATTCAATCTAATGCTCTCCCAACTAAGCCGTCCCAGATAACATAAAAAATGAATAATCACAAGTTTTAGATTGAATAGTCAAGTTATGCAACTTAGTCAACCTGAAATGATGGTTGAACCTAGCCTATCCAATTTTGTAGATGAAGTATGAATGTTTGTTGAATCTTCTTGGCCTTGGGTTGCGTAATAGGTCCAGTTGGAACACCGTGATTCTTATCATCATCCCCCTTTTCAAAAGAATTTGTCCTCAAATCAGAAAAATCATCACCTACATCAAAAGGACTCAACTCAACAACATTGAAAGTAGAATGTACACCGTGATTCTTATCATCATCCCCCTCTTTAGGATTCGTCCTCGAATCAGAAAAATCATCAACTACATCAAAAGGACTCAACTTAGCAACATTGAAAGTAGAATGTATTGATGATTCTACGGGAACATCAATTTTATTATTCCATGCAATAAAATGAGTCATTTTACTAAATATCTTACAGAGCATTTATAGTCAAATAAAGCATTAGGAATCCACTCTATCTTTAGATCTACAGACCCACTCCCACTCCCAAGTGCAGTGATATTCACCGGTAAAGATATTTTCGCTGATTTATTGAGATTTTAAAAAGAATGCAAATAGAAACAGGTGTGGTGAACATGGATATCGAACACGTGACCTTCAAATCTTAAATCTGACGCTCTCCAAACTGAGCTATCCCCGCTAACATTAAAAATGAAAGTTTTTAAGTAAAGATATTTCCGCTAATTAATTTAAATTTTGAAAGAAATGATCACTAATTTTAGATTGAATAATCAAATTGTGCAACGTGAACCATGTGTGGTGAACGTGGATCGAACATGAGACCTTCAAATCTTCAATCTAACGCTCTCTCAACTGAACTATCCACATAACATTAAAAATAAAAATTCATCAGTGAAGGTATTTTCGCTACTTTATCCAACTTGTATAAGGTGCGGTGAACTAGAACACGTTAGGTATTTCCGATAATTCATTGAGATTTCAGAAAGGAACAATGACTAATTTTAGATTGAATAGTCGGGTTCTGCAACTAGAATCAGGTGCGGTGAACGTGGAGATCAAACACGTGACCTTCAAATCTTCAATCTAATGCTCTCCCAACAAAGCTATCCGTGCTAATCTTAAAAATGAAAATTCTTAAGTAAAGGTATTTCCACTAATTCATTATGTTTAAAAAAGAAATAATCACTAATTTTAGATTGAATAAGCAAGCTATGTTTTTAGATTGTATAGTCAGGTAATAAACTTGTATTATGTGCGTTGAACGTGGATAAAACACGTGTGACCTTCAAATCTTCAGACTAACAATCTCTCAACTGAGCTACTCTTGCTAACATTAAAAATGAATATTCATCAGTAAATGTATTGGGTACACTTTTGGAAATTCAACAAAAGGCAATAGTATTAGACCGAGATGCCAGATTTAAATCTCGCTTCTGGAAAATTCAACAAAAGGCATTGGGTATGCAGTTATAGTATGACATTCCACCCATAAACAGATGGTCAAACAGAAATGCTCAAGAAAATATTGGAAGACATGTTGAGGGTATATGTGATGGATTTTGCAAGAAGCTGGGATAAATACCTACCCCTTATAAAATTCGCTTATAATAATACTAGCCACCACACAAATGGCCACATACGAGGTTCTTTATGGACGAAGATTTAGATCCCCTATCTTTTCGGAAGAAGGGGGCAAACGACAACTATTGGGCCAAAGTTGGTGCAAATTACCCACGCCGCAGTCTAGAAGATTAAAGCTAGGATACAAACCGCACAAAGCCGAGAGAAAAGCTATGCAGACCTACGGCGCAAGGACATGGAATTGTAGGTAGGGGATCATATATTCTTAAAGGTAGCACCCCATGAGAGGGGTGCTTAGGTAGGGTAAAAAGGGGAAGCTAAGTCCTAGGTTTATCCGTCCCTTTGAGATATTAAAAAGGATTGGATTTGTGGCCTATAGAATCGGGCAATGCCCAAACTTGTCTGCAGTACATAATATCTTTCATGTATCCATACTATGGAAGTATACCCTAGATCGTTCGCACGTACTGGCTCATGAAACTCTCTTCTTGAGAGATGACCTAACGTATAAAGAAGACCCGATTCAAATAATAGACAAGAAAGTCAAATGATTGAGAAACAAGGAAATCTCTCTCGTTAAGGTCCTATGGAAGAATCATAGAGTAGAAGAAGCCACTTGGGAAATAGAAGGCAAGAAGGCAAATACGAACCTTGTACCCTGACCTATTTTAGAATAAGCACTTTCAATGATCGAAAGTTTACAAAGGAGAGGAGAATTTGCAACACTCAAGGTCTCCAATAAGAGACAGTGTATAATCCCTACTAGGTTGTATCTAGAAGCAAAGAACAAGTAAAATTGAAAAAACATTAAGAAAATGGTACTTTTTCTAATTTTTATAAACTTCCCGAATCAGTAAATTTTTTTATAGAATAAGAATTACAAGGTGCTTAAAAAAGGAAGGCTCCGATCAGAGAAGACTTTTCTGGCAGAAGATTCAGAAAAATCAAGAATGAAATTATAGAAATTCTAGACGTTTCAATGGTAGTGGAAATCATTCTATAAATTATGAATTAGGGTAGAGTATTAGGGGCAAGAAGCAAGCTTAATTGAGTACCCAATCGAGAGATACAAGTTTTTTGTTTTGGGGTATCGTGTTCATTGGTTTACCTTGAATTCGAGAACTATAATCCACTATTCATTTCCAAACTTGTTCCAGCACCTTCTAAATAAGTTTACCCATAAGTTTGGTGAAGGAAAGAGGTTCTCAAAGTGCTAGTAGGTTTTCACACGAATTAGTTCATGTTAGGTTACCCTCTAATGTTTTCCTAAGCTAAAACTTCAACTCCTAAAGCCTAACTCATGACATTATGTATAAACCTAGGTTCATCAATAATCCATGTACCAAGTACCTAGAACTATGTGAATAACATGCTAAATAAGTTGCTAGGATCCATACCCATAAGTAACCATTATCTGCATTACAATATGTACTAAAAGGCCCCTATTCCTCTTTAGGTAGGATGTCCTGTAATATATATCATGAGCTAGATGTTATGATAGGCCTACCTTTTCCATCAGTTAAACGAGATGTCCTGCACAATGATTTACCAGTAGGATTACATGATTATGACGACACCACTCATGTGTTCATGGGGAGAAAATTGAAGGTTATTTTAGGGGAAGGTTTTCAGGATCAGTATATGATACATGACACGATGACCTCTAAGTTCTAAGATCCTGAAAACATAACAAGAAGTAATATCCTAGCTTAAGGTCGCGATTAAGAAACTACTAGTTGGCTACTAACTAAGTTTTACTCACTCCATGTTTATCATTTTTTTTCAAGTAACTAAGAGTTGGTCGTGGATGAGAGTGGACTTTGGAGTGTGGGCCATGGACTAACTTCTATTTTTAATCTAGTATTTTTTATTCTTCTTTTGAGTCTGCTTCTTATTTTGTGTTTGTAACGAATATGTATGCACCCCAAAAATGAAGGAAATTAGCTCCCATAAGAATAAGCCACTCATGAAAGACCCAAAGGATAGAAAGGAAAAAAATTAAAGGATTAAGCAAGAGCAAAAGACTTAGTCAAGTCACTCTTGTATCCTAACAAGTGATTTCAAGGAGTTAAAGGCCTTTTGAAAATGATTGGAAAGGAAAAAGTAAATCAAAAGGGCAAAAAAGTCATTTTATCAATTATCAAGAATCTTTCCGGATTTGTAATTTCTTATCTAGAAGGAATCTCAAGATTCAAAATAAGCTAAAAATGATCAAAAACTGATGAGGAATTTGTAGAAAAATTATGGATTTTTCGAGAAAAATAATAATAAAATATTCGAAAAGTGGAAAATTACCAAAATACCCCTAAAAGAATGGATAATTACAGAAATGCCACTCTAATTAGAATCAGAGCATCTACCGTGACCATCAGAGCAAAATCCTTCGAACTCAAATTTCAACCGTCGGATCTCCTCCAAAATTTGATATGATCTAGAACGAACACGCACGGATCATCACATCCAACGACTAGTATTCAAAGCCAAGGTCGGTAAGGATATGATTGGAGTTGATATCTCCGAAAAATTATCCAGAAAGTTCGATCTCTAAATAACGAAGATTCTGGAGCTCTCAATGTCGATTTAAGCTCCTCCTATAAAGTCTGAAGTAGGAGCAACAATACTGAATAAGAATCGAGAAAGGTCGATCCCCCAATCGAAGGCAATAAGCGTTTAGATTGTGGGTCTCCTACTCTCAGATTTCTTCCAAATTCGAGAGCAATCCTCCACCATTTCTCTTCAAACTTCTAAATAACGAAGAATCTGGAGCTCTCAATGTCGGTTTAAGCTCCTCCTATAAAGTATGAAGTAGGAGCAACAATACGGAACAAGAATCGAGAAAGGTTGATCCCCCAATCGAAGACAATAAACGTTTAGAATATGGGTCTCCTACTCTCAGATTTCTTCCAAATTCGAGAGCAATCCTCTACCATTTCTCTTCAAAATTATTCCTACCGTTTCTCAACAAGATTACCCACAAGTTCTATGAAGGAATAGAGTGCTGAAAGTGCCTAGAAACCATTCCCCCAATTCAATCAGCCATGGAAGAACTTCAAGAAAAACTTGAAAATCCAATCCGAGGATACATGATGATTCGTCGAGCAAGAATGATTCCAATCAGTTTCTGCACCTCCAAGGAATGCTTCCATAGAAGACCACGAAGAAAAATAACCTCGAGAGCGTGTCGAATTGAAGGAAATAGGTTTCGAAATTAAATTGGGGATAAGAGTCGAATTCCTATCTACGATCTCTTTTCCTTCAAATTAAGGATTCCTCTAGCTTCAGAGGAAGAAGTTGAGTAAACTTGATGAAGGAATCGAGAGATGAAACATCGTAGAACAAGCTACCCAAGAGATCGAAAATCTTGCGTTTCGAGTGAGTTGCATACGAGAACGATTTTTGGAAATTAAGGTCTTACACTCAAAGATGTTCCTCCAAACCAATTCCTTTAGCCTGAAGAAAGGATATGGAAGAGGTTCAATGAAGAAATAAGGCCTTGAAACCCCTAGAATCGGCTACCCAATAAGAAATCCTTTGTTTTATCTCCAGCGATAAATTAGATTTTGGATGAACTTTGGAAGCGAATATCTTAGGCTACGATCCACGATAAGGTATCAAATCAAGTCCCTAGCCCTTCCTTGTAATACCCATCTTTAAGTTTCACAAAGAAATTGAGGAGAGAAACGTTGTAAATGTGGCTGTACAGGCCGAGTTTCAAATGGCGGCACGCAAAAAATGCGCATCTTCTTCCTGTTCAGAGGAAGAAAACGATGATATGGCCAGTTCAACTATACTGTCCAAGTCAACTTAAAATTTGACATTTTCTCGGGTTTTGTCAATTTTAACCCCATTCTAGACCGATTCTCATAAAAAAAAATTTATGGTTTCAGAAACTAGACACAATAAGGAGTACGTGGAAGGAAATTTGAAGTAATTCAGATACTGGAAGCTCAAGAATGAACGTCCCAAACGTCGACGACGAGGCGAGTAGCCCCTTGGATACTGAGCATATTATATTATGTTGAGGTTAGATATGAAATTTGGTTGTCATTGGATAAGGATAAGTAGGTAAACTAAGAAATGGTGTAAAATGACCATAATGCCCCTAAGGTAATTTACCTTCGGTTCATGACATAGATAACCTTCAAATGCTATGAAATTCATCTGTAGATCTTATTTTATGAAATCTTATATGAATCCTTATCCCAAGAGGTTATATAAGGTAATGAAGTTTGGGAGTTATTGGAAAACTTTAGTTAGCGAAACCAAGATATGGGAGAAAATGCTCATCACGATCCATATGACCTTTGCCATGAAGCACGATGTTTATAAGTTTTGTAGTCAATGTTGCCAATGTTTGCTACACACAAAAAATGATAGGGATGTTAAATTTTTAAGTCACTTTTGGAAAGTATGGTGGATAAATTGGGTACCAAATTATTGTTTTCAACTACATGTCATCTCAGACTCATGAGCAAACTGAGGTAGTTAATAAAATATCAGCAGCATTTCTTAGGGCTCTTATTTATAAGAATATTAAGTCATAAATTGGGTAACAAATTATTGTTTTCAACTACATGTAATCTTCATATTAACGAGCAAATTGAGGTGGTTAATAGAACACTAGGAGCATTGCTTAGGGCTATTATTTGTAAGAATATTAAGTCTTGGGACGAATGTTTGCCACTCATTGTTCTCTTTTTGAAGTTGCTTACGGATTTAATCCACGTAGGCATCTTGATTTTCTTTCTATTCATTCTAATATTTTTGTGAGTAAAGCCGCCACAAGTAAGGCAAATGGGATGAAAACATTGCATAAAGAGGGGAAGGAGACAATTGAGAAACAAAATTTCAATGTTGCTTCAAGAATTAACAAAGGATGGAATGAAATCATTTTTCAAACCAGTAACTGGGTTTGGATACATTTTCGCAAGGAGTGATTCTCATCTCAAAGGAAGACAAAGTTACATCCAAGAGGGGATGACCCTTATCAAGTCCTTGAAAGAATTAATAACAATGCATATAAAATGATCTTCCAGGAGAATTTTTAGTACATTCTACTTTCAATGTTGCTGACTCGAGTCCTTTTGATGCAGGTGATGATTTTTTGATTTGAGAACGAATCCTTTTGAAGAGGGGGAAGATGATAAGGATCGCGGTGTTCCAAATGTTCCAACTGGACCTATTACACGATCCAAGGCCAAGAAGATTCAACAAGCATTCATTCTTCATCTACAAAATTGGATAGGCTCGGTTCAACTATTATTTCATGTGTTACAAGCTTATTAGATTGAGGAAGAACTATTTGAAGCTTCAGAAGTGAATATTTACAAAGTTGAAGGAGCTAATGAAGTTGCAAGCATCATTACATGAGTTATTAGAAAACTTTATTTATTTTTAATTTCATAAAGTTTGTAATGGTAGAATTGTCAAATTGACTTCGTTTTTTTTTTTTTTGGAGATTTAAGGGGATCGAGATTAAATCCCAGCCACTAACTTCTTATGTGGGAGACTACAAATACCCACAAATTATTATGTAAAAATCAGATTTGTGATGAATGAAATTGATCTCTCAAGTTGAGAAGTTCCCCCTTCGAAATCCGAGCGTCATGTATGCAAGTTTCATTGTGGTAGAATTGCGTGTGAGCCATGCAGTCACGCTTTGACATTGTGTGGTTGACTAAAATTCTCAACCATCTACTTATTTTTGGGATTTCTTTTCTCCGTATTCATTGTAATTTATCCTGATATAAACAAGTTTATTCTTGTAAGGAATGTATTAAGCACATGGATTTATTAATTACGGTGAACTTTTGTATAAAACGAAGTAAATACAAATGGAGTAACATGAGATAGAAGTAAACATAGTAATAAAAAGAAACTACATAAACTTAAAGGGAGTTAATCCTATTTTACAATATAAATATTGTTCAATTGCAGCAAAGAAGTAGTTTTGAAAACTAGCCACTCTATATCAATCTATGTTTGGAAAACTAAAATAAAGAAAAAATAAATAAATAAAAATATTTTTCAAAAACTTAGTTGGGTGTGAAATTTTGCTTAAAATTCAAATGTTTTCTTTTCTTTTCTTTTTTTTTTATAAAAGGATAAAACACATCATTTTGAAATAAAACAAAATAGTTATCAAATGGGTCTAATTTTTAACATATCTATCCCAAAGGAATGCATGGGCTTTAGTGGCAATGCTGCTTCAACGGTATGATAGAACATGTGAAGTTAGCATGACAATAAAGCACAAAAATATGTGGATAAATTTCATATATTGAGGTTAGATAAATTTCATATATTGAGGTGTGAAAAACATATACACAGGGGCAACTAAAAATGATAGATCCACTATAAGGGCATTTGGTCTAGTGGTATGATTTTTTTTTTTTTTTACAAATGAGGTGGAATGAACAAACAAAAATAATGAGTTGAAAATTACCAAACAAAATATCAATTTTCAAATGGAATGGAGACATAAGACCATTCGAAAAAAGAAAAGGACAAAAGAAAAATATTAAATACATTTTCAATTAATGCATTTGGTTGAGAGATATTATAGCCAATATAAGAAAAATATAGCATTAACTAATTTTCATGGACACATATGGATCCTTCGCATACTAAAATGACTGTTATTATTGGTATCAAACAGATAACAATTCATATCAGCTAAATCTTCCAATTGATAATTAGGCCAGAGAAAGAACTTGAATTTATTTTTATATCTATCAACATGTTTGCTACTTTTATCTAAAACTTGATCACGAGTTTTTCTTATTTGCATTGTAAAATTATGTATTTCTATAGATATCATTTCTATTTTAGAATTGAAACAAAAACATGTGGATAAATTTAAAATATTGAGGTGCATAAAAGAGATAGACCAGCAACTAAAAACGATAGATCTACTACAAGGCATTTGGTTTAGTGGTATGATTCTCGCTTCGGGTACGAGAGGTCTCGAGTTTGATTCTCAAAATGCCCCCAACAATTATATCAAATTGAAGCATACAATATAATAAGATTTGAAATAGGTTTTTTATAGGTTTTTTAAACCTTGAACCAAGAAGTACATTAGATGGATATTTGGAAAGAAAAAAAAAAGAAGCTATATTTAATTATTATTTATAAGTGTCTTTATAACATGTTAATTGAAGAGAGCAAACAACAAGAATAAACAAACAAAGGAAATTTGAACCTTGGAAACTACGAGGATTCCTCTCATTTCTTGACATAAACACTTACTTTTTCGGGACTTGGACCATAAACAGTCATCTACTCTTACTCCTACTCCCTTCTCTAAGAATCAACATAGAATCATTTCATGAAGGCCGAGGTAGTCTTATAAAAGAAGATAAGGGTACCACTTTCAAATCATTCCATGAGGACTTGAGAAAGTTTTGTAAAAGAAGATGACCACTTTCTATTGCAGAATTTCTATGTGGATAGAGAATGAACCATATTCTTGGGAGATAAGATAGAGCCTCAAGCCTAACTTCAAAGGCATTACACAAATTGTTCTATGATATTTTTTCTAGGAACTCTTTGTTATGTTGTCCGCTGAGGGTTCCAGGAAAGGGACACAGATTCTCTATTGTACTTATCTCCCAATAGAAGTTTTACCAAGGTCATCTGTCGTCACAACCCTTTTAAGGAAGATGCGCCCAAATAACCAGTGAACAATAACATTTAAAAAAGTTTTAGAGAGCAAGAAGAGGATTGTGATAGAAGTTGCCCTGGGTAAAACTTCTTTAAATGTCTTAGCCAATCATGACCTCATAATGAGGAGTCTCTTGGACAACAATAACATATGGACAACAAATGTCTTAGCCAATTATGACGGTCATGATTGCTCAAGGTGTGTCGCCCAAATAATCGGTAAACAATAACATTGCCCAAATAACCGCCTTGGACAACAAATCGTTTACAAGAATGGCTGAGAGATGCAACATGCAACCACACAATTTATTGGATGAGGCTGACTTTAGGTCTCTCGATGCGCTTCCAGCTGATCTCATAATGAGGAGTCTCTTTCAACCTACTAGGTGCTGTTGAAAATCACTTCACGGTTTGTTTTCATGTCTTCTCTGTTCGTGTCTTTCCTACTTTCTTCGATTGAAACTTTTTCTTATTTGTATGACGTCATACCACCTGCTTCTGCTTGATGTCTTCTTGGTCGAAATAATAATGTTTCAAGTTACTAATGTGGACAACAAAGTTAGTCCGCATCCATAAGAGCAATTGGATTCTATATGATGTCTTCATAATCTTATGGATAACTTTAACTAGTCCATAGTATTTTCACACTAGTTTTTTATTCTCGTTGCTTTGAACTCGAAGTTTATCTGAACTTAACTTATATGAACTCTTTATTTTTCTTGAAATTATTGTGGTTGACGCTTCCAACTGACCCTTCTCTTCATCCGTCTAGATGATATTTCTGTGTGAACATGTGTTGCTTCAGTGGTTTGTTTCTGTCTCCCTTATTTAGTATCTGACCTTGTTTTTGTCTCTTCTAGTGGGGATAAATCCATTATCTGACCTTGTTTTGCGTCATGGTGTTCATGTAGTGGCAACAAGGTTTCTATTGAGGTTGGCTCACTCGAGTTCCCCATTTCAATTACAACAGTAGCAGCAAGCGTAGATTCATCATGGCTATGATTCTTTCTCAATTGTAGTATCGACATCATTTTCAACCCTTTTGGTTGATGGATGTTTTTCTGAATGATCATCGGGTTAGACTCCATTACTACTAGACATTTTGCTAGGGGCATGTAAATGACTTTGTATTTCAGCAGGACGTTCATTCCTGACTCGACGTCGAAGTCATCCATTTCAATTATCACTAAACAATTTACCTAGTCCAAAGTTCCAGCTTGATTAGAGTTCTCATTGTGACTCTTAAGACAGGCAAAGCTTCCAATTTGACGATGTTCATCTTTCCTGTATCTTGATGCCAAAGGATGTTAAATATTTTGCATCGGTCTCCATCATGAGTTGTGGGTGGCTCTAGAGTTGACAATGGTGTTCCTTACTACTTTGTGCTTTACCCAAACCTCGACATACATAATATATATATATTCATTTAACTATAACACATATGGTCCATGAAAGAATTGTAACTCTTATGCTCATTAATATTATAATGGCTACTACCTGAATTATAACCTAAAGTTGATAATTGATGTCCAATTAGCCAACCCTAAATTTGTAATCATTGTGGAGTGATTGAAATTCAAACTCCTAGTATCCTAAAGGAAGTTGGTCTCTTCTAATAAAACACGAAATTCTCTTTAATATCATTAATACAATTATGCTAGACATGAAATTAAAACTGCGTTCAATTTAACTCCATTTTATTGTCATTTTGAATGACGTGTAGGATATATTCTTGATTTACCTTGATATTTCATATTAGTTAAGCTTTTTGCAAAATCACAATTAGACAACAAAGATGAACTTGGGTCTGTTTATTATTTTAAAGAAAATTTCTTTGTTCTTCTTATTCCTAATAACTCTCCAACTAAATTCATATTAGGCTAAGAAACAAATTTTTTACTGGCAAGAAGTAAAATATGCAACTTTAACTAAAATTTCATCTAAACAAATTTTGTTGCCATACAACATAAATGACAATTATAGCCTTCAAACAAAAACTAGAGTAGTTGTGGTGAACGGGATAGGATCTCTAGTGTTCATCCATAATATACAACCACTACCTAAATTATGACCTAAAAATATGAAAACATAAATTATAGTTGAAAATTACATAAAACAATCCCCTAAATCCAAGAACTCGTGTCCAATTAGTAAATCCTAAAGATAGTAGCTAACATAGAGTAATTGAAGCTCCACATAAAGTAATTTAAAGTTCGTGTCCAATTATCTCGTCTTTAATGAAGCATGAGTTGCACTTGAACTAAATGTTTATAGACTCCAACTCTTAGTACTATTAATGCAATTATATTTCATATGAGTTTGTCATAAATCAAACTATGGTACATTCAATACAACTTCATTTTCTTGTCGTACGAAGCAAAATAGAAGAGTTAAATAAAAAAAACTGATGAACTGAGCCGAATAAATCCAACCCAACCCAAACTGATTAGTTTGATTCTTTTGTTGGGTTGTAGTTTATTCGATAACACTTGCATATTAAAACAATTCAACATTACATGCCTTACTTAGAAGTAAAATACTAGATCATCAACTTTTTATTTTATAGTCCAACAACTGCTCAAGAAAATAGATTTCAAACTTTTAGAAAAAAATATATTGAGTAGGAGTTAAAATTGTTGCATTCTTTTAAGAAACAGCATTTGGTGTAGTGGTATGATTCTCGCTTAAGATGCAAGAGGTCTTGAGTTCAATTCTCGAAATGCCCCTATGTTCATTTCTCAAAAGATGAGCCTTTACTTGTGTACTATTTCTCAAACGATAATGCTCTTAATATCATTTACACTAGAAAATAACTTCTATTCTTTTTTTTTCTCTTTATAAGTATTTCTCAAACGATAATGCTCTTAATATCATTTACACTAAAACTAATAATAATTTACACTAGAAAATAACTTCTATTCTTTTTTCTTCTCTTTATAAGTACTCCACGATATATGTCTGGAACTATCAAACTAAAACTTACCCTAGAAAATAACTTCTATTCTTTTTTCTTCTCTTTGTAGTAATAATAACTTCTAACACACTAGAAAATAACTTCTATTCTTTTTTCTTCTCTTTATAGGTACTCCACGATATATGTCTGGAACTATCAAACTAATAACTTTTGTGTACTCAACGATATATGTCTGGAACTATCAAACTAAAACTTACTAACTTACACTAGAAAAAAACTTGTGTACTCAACAATATATGTCTCAACCTAGTGTATTATCATTTAACGATAATGCTCTTAATATCATTTACGTGTGTACTCCACGATATATGTTTGGAACTATCAAACTAAAACTTACACTAGAAAATAACTTCTATTCTTTTTTCTTCTCTTTATAGTAATAATAACTTCTAACTTACTAAAACATACACTAAAAAATAACTTCTATTCTTTTTTCTTCTCTTTATAGTAATAATAACTTCTAACTTGCACTAGAAAATAACTTCTATTCTTTTTAATAACAACTTCTAACTTATAACTTTTAACTTCTAACTTACACTAGAAAATAACTTCTATTCTTTTTTCTTTTCTCTACAGTAATAATAACTTCTAACTTCTAACTTCTAACATACACCAGAAAGAAAATAACTTCTATTCTTTTTTCTTCTTTTTATAGTAATAATAACTTCTAACTTGCATAGAAAATAACTTCTATTCTTTTTTCTTCTCTCTAGTAATAACAACTTCTAACTTATAACGTTTAACTTCTAACTTACACTAAAAAATAACTTCTATTCTTTTTTCTTCTCTCTATAGTAATAATAACTTCTAACTTCTAACTTCTAACTTCTAACTTCTAACATACACTAGAAAATAACTTCTATTCTTTTTTCTTCTCTTTATAGTAATAATAACTTCTAACTTGTACTAAAAAATAACTTCTATTCTTTTTTCTTCTCTCTATAGTAATAATAACTTCTAACTTTTAACTTCTAACTTACACTAGAAAATAACTTCTATTCTTTTTTCTTCTCTCTATAGTAATAATAACTTCTAACTTCTAACTTACACTAGAAAATAACTTCTATTCTTTTTTCTTCTCTCTATAGTAATAATAACTTATATTCTCTTTTCTTCTCTCTATAAGAAATGCGTGGCAATGCACAACTTCAACGTATATAAATTTCATATATTGAGGCATGGAAAAGATATAGACTAGCAACTAAGAATTCTAGATCTACTACATAGGCATTTGGTCTAAGTGGTATGATTATCGTTTTGGGTGTGAGAGGTCTCAAGTTCGATTCTCAAAATACCCCTAACAATATTATATCAAAATGAATTATGCAAGATAATATGATTTAAAATATGGTTTTTAAACATTGAACCAAGAAGACGAGAATAGAGAATGAAACATATTCTTGGAAGAATAAAGATGGTTTGGAGTCGGACTTTAAAAAGAGCATTACACAAATTGTTCTATTATATTCTTTCTAGGAACTTTTCAGTCAAATAGGTCATCTGTTGTCACAATCCTTTTAAGGAAGATGCGTCGAAATAACCGATGAAGAAGTTTCAGAGAGCCATAAGTTCGAATCCTGTCACCTTGATGTGGTATTCTTAGGGGCCGAAGTGTAAGTAGTCTATCCGTGGTCAGGAAGGCAGACATGTAGTCCACTCTCGTCAAATAGGTCATAAGAAAGATGCGCCGAAATAACCGATGAAGAAGTTTTAGAGAGCCATACGTTCGAATCTTGTCACCTTGATGTGGTATTCTCAGGGGCCAAAGTACAAAGCCTCGTAGTCTATCCGTGGTCAGGAAGGCAGACATGTAGTCCACTGTCGTCAAATAGGTCATAAGAAAGATGCACCCAAATAACCGATGAAGAAGTTTCAGAGAGCCATAGGTTCGAATCCTGTCACCTTGATGTGGTATTCTCAGGGGCCAAAGTGCAAAGCCCCATAGCCTATCCGTGGTCAGGAAGGCAGGCGAACCGCACACACTGAAAAAAAAAAAAGAAGATCTCCTTTTCTATCACACGTAGAATTGTCATTCTTTTGTCTTTTGAAACCCCTTATCTTATCAATCATCAGGCAGATTTTTGGTATCATATATCGAGATAATTATTATGAAAAAGCTATTCAACTAGTGTGACTTAGATACCCTTTCTTTGTGGTATCGGTCATGCTATTTGAATAGCCTGAAGTCATCATAGCCTCTCCACCGATACCCTTTCTTTGTGGTATCGGTCATGCTATTTGAATAGCCTGAAGTCATCATAGCCTCTCCACCGGTTCCGAAGACTCCTTCAGCATCAATGTACTCCAATGAAAGAGATCAGACCCTTTCCTTAACTAGAACCGAGCACAAAACACCGAGGAGAAAGTCGAAAGCGAGCTCTTTTCGCGTATACACAATCTCGAAACCCAATTAGGACATGGACTGTCTCCTCAACCCTTGCGAGTATGAGTGCTTGGTAAGAGAGAATGTCGAATGAGAAAGTGGATCTGAGTTCTACACGCTTTCATTTTCAAAAGTTTCACTTGCCTACGGTACTTTATTCAGGATGTGTAACAATACGGTCATCTCTCAGCCATGTATAGAGAATTCCTTGATCATTTCCTTGGCGGATAACACAAATGAAATCGCTTCCCTGACCGCTCATCTTATGAGTCCATTATTGTCATGTTGGTTTGTTGTACTATTCTATACCTCTCTTGATTGATAGAAAGACGGTCGTAGCTGGGAGGGCCTATTGTGAGGGAACTTTCCTTTTCACGGTAGGCAAAGGTAAAGCGGGAGCTGCATATGTCCACGGTGATCAAGGCAGAGCGACTCCTTCTTTAAAAGATGTTAGTTTTATCGAAACTGTTAGATCCGCTTTCGTTAAAGAAAAAATAGGAGCTCTTGGTTTGGTCGATGTCGATTCGTATGGCAATGCAGACTCGACTCAGGATGAGGATTCCGCTTTTCATACTGCTGCTATGAGCTGAAAGAGCTGGTAAGCTATCTCTCTAAACGAAAGGAAAAAGCATGTACGCGTTGACCTTGTTACAAGGGGCAAGGGCCAGCCAAAGAAGGTCAGTCGGACTAGGTTAGGACACTTGATCTGGTTCTGCTAGGTTCTTCCATGTGAGAATGGATGTGTATCAGTATCCTCTTTAGGACCGGTTGCTTCCTCTTTTTATTTATACGTTTGTTGAAACTTGCTAAGCCCCCCTTTCTTATCAGGTGTGATTCAATCTTTCAGCTCAAACTTTCCTATCGTCCGACGGAAAAGGTAGGAGTACGACTACCTTTTCCTTTTCTTTCCCGAGCCAAGGGATCATTCAGTTTCTACCAAAAAGTTCGCTATCTATTAGTTGTTGTAATCGAATGTATTTCTCATTTCATGTTAGCTCCTTCAAGAGCTTCCTGGTCCATAGTAGACGAAACCTTGGACTTCTATCGGACTTATAGCATTGCCTGGTGAGCTTGCCGTTAAAGGTTGGCCTTACAAGAGATCGAGCAACCTTTCTTTCCCTACCTGGTATGCTTTCCCGCTTATCATGCAACTAGCCAACTAGCCAAAGAGAGAGGGAGAGGGATCATGTCAATCAATTTGTATGTGCATTTTGTCCGTCCTGTACTTGCCTGCTTAGCTTTCTTAGCCAACACCTCCGGTTTCTCCCGAACTAAGAGGTCTTGCTTATCCATACCCAACAGTCACACTTTTAGCCGAGACTGATTTTTTTCATAAAGTCGGTTCATAGATCAAGAAAGAATGAAGCTGCTTACAGGGACGGTTATGCGATACGTCTTTTCATACTCGCCTTTTCTTTAACCCTGCTATCAACCTAGCCATTCTCGCTTGTTGCTTTTAGGGGTCTCCCTACTGTTGATTACTCGGATTGGTTCTTGCGTCCCTGTGCCAAAAAGGATGGGCGAGTTTGGTTTGAGTGTTCATTGATTGGGTGGATCCATATGCTCCGGGGGGGGGTGTAGCGCAGTCTAGTAAGCGCATCTGTTTTGGGTATGTTGTCCGCTAAAGGTTTTAGGAAACGGGGTACAAATTTTCTACATAAGTCATCTGTGGTCACAATTCTTTGAAGGAAGATACTCCCAAATAATCGGTGAACAATAGCCTTTAAAGAAGTTTCAGAGAGCAAGAAGAGGCAGAACAGAGAATAGAAGTGAGTCGTGCAAGGAAGAAGGAACTAGTAGGTTTAATTTGGGTTCGTTTGAACTAAAAAACGAACCAAAATTTTTCAAACAAACCCAAATTTAAGACTCACTAGCCCAAAGTCCATATGTGGTAAAAAACAAAAAAAACCTTCCATGGCCCAACCCTTATTCGCAGTCCGCATCCAACCATTTCTTTTTCAACCTACACGTATGCTCCAGGCCAAACTCACGTAACTAGTCAGAAGATGCAGCCAACAACTGAACAAAAGACAAGTGTCACAATCGCACTCTTGCAGTAGTGAGACAATGATTATGTGACATTTGTTCTAATCCAATGAACAAGTCAACCATGCAAAATTTAGACTGAACGAACAATAGCAGTGTATGCTCGAATCACGTTTAGAAGAAATATTTTAGAAAACGTGAGCGAGGAAATACATTAAAAACAATTTCAAATAAAGCAATGTTATAACCTAAAAGTGAAGAAACAACAACTGGTCATGTTCTCCTATAGTACATTTTAGGACATTTTAGTCCTGATGGGTGTAGATATGATTTTGAGGACTAATCATACACCCCGTATTGGCACAACAATAATAGTAAAGGCCTATCTAAGATGAAAGCAAGTAAAATGTGTTTGGAATGAGCATGTCACCATGAACCACAAATCGTTTACAGGAATAGCTGAGATATCTAACATGCAGCCACAGGCAACATGCCTCGGCCAATCATGACCGCAACACCTGCCCTTACACAATTTGTCAATAAACCGACTCTTCATAAACTCAACGTTGTAGGATGAGGCTGACTTTAGGTCTCGCGACGCGCTTCTAGCTGATCTCAGTATTGAGGAGTCTTTTCCAACCTACTAGGAGCTATTGAAAATCACTTCTCGGTTTGTTAACTCTTCAAGTCTTCTCTATTGGTGTCTTTCCTACTTTCTTCGCTTGAAACAATTTTTTTCTTTGCATCACGTCATACCACCTGCTTTTACTTGATATTTTCTTGGTCGGAATAATAACATTTCAAGTTACTGACGTGGACAACAGGGTTAGTCTGTATCCGTAGGAGCAATTTGATCCTATATGATGTCTTCCTAATCTTGTGGATAACTTCGACTAGTCCATAGAATTTTCGCACCAGTCTTTGGTTCTTGTTGCTTTGAACTCAAAGTTGATCTAACCTTAACTTATCATAACTCTCTATTTGCTTCGAAATTATCATGATCGACCCTTCTCTTCATCCGTCTGGATGGTATTCTTACGTGAACATGTGTTGCTTTAGTGGTTTGTTTTTGTCTCCCTTCTTCAGTAGAGGTGTTGGCTTGGTATCTTTGCCAAGCATTTGAGTGATCAATGACAAGAGCCTTTGGAGGTCAAATAAACCCAACTGTGAACATGCCATTTTGCTATTTGTAGAATTCAACTAGCTCAGGCTGAGTCGCATAACATCTATTTGTGGTAGGCGACATAAAACTAATCTTGTGATTTATCTCTCTTGGTGGGGTTAAACCCAATATCTGACCTTCTTGTTTTAGGTCGTGGTATTCATGTAGTGGCAAAAAAGTTTTTGTTGAGGTTGGCACACTTGAGCTCCCCCTTTTCAAATACAATAATGGCAGCAAGTGTAGATTCATCATGGCTAAGATTCTTTCTCAACTGTACTATCGTCATCATTTTCACCCCTCTTGGTTGATGGATGTTTGTCTGAATGATCGTTGGGTTAGACTCCGTTACTACTACGCATTTTGCTTGAGGCATGTAAATGACTTTGTGTTCTAGCAGGATGTCAATCCCAGACTATTTGGGCTCTAGAATGTTGGATATGAAGGCTGACTATTTCTAGTAAAAATCTAATAGAGATATATACTAAATAATTATATATAGTAGGCGGTTACATATAGTGAAGCTATATATAATAAACTGAAATCATATGTATACCCATTAGTCAGTGCTTCCTAAATGTACATTTCTCATTCTCCATATCCTCTCTTTGCATACCTGCAGTCATTCATACAAAACCATTAGTCAATATTTCATCTTACATTTTCTCTATCATGTTCTTTGTGTTCAATTAGATCAAGTGTGTGTGTTGTTGTGTGATTCTAATAACTGGTATCAGAGCGAGGAGAGATTCACCACGACTGTGAAGATGGAAAGTTCAATACTGGAATTGAAAAGTTTGATGGATTCGATATAAGTTTCTAGAAGATGCAGATTGAAGATTATCTATACGAGAAAGATATTTAGGAACCCATTTTGGGGGTGAAGTTGGATACCATGACCACGGAGGAGTGGAAGCTCAAGGATTGTCATGTCGTAGGGTTAATCTTGTTGACGCTGCCAGGGAACCAAAGAAAGTGCGATTGGAAATGGTCCATACAGACATTTAGGGACCATCTCTAGTTTCTTCATTTCTAGTACCAAAATTTCATGGATTAGAGGTCTCGCACTATGCAACGACAACTCTCTGTTTTTCTAAGGCTAATCAGATATCTCATGACCACTCTTTTCCTTCTCACCATATCTAGACACTATAACGTTGATCCAGTATTGTCTTATATAGTTAACGTTCACTCTTTAATGTCCAAGGACATTTTAAAACTACCACGAAAATTAAAACATACAATAAATTTATACAAGTTTTACAATATATCATATACTACAAAATAGGGTTAGACTGCTTACTTGGTCTCGGAGAGACGTGTCATAAAGCTGAGTCATAGAGATATACGACTCTTTATCCTAAGAAAAAAATCTATATAATTTAAAATCTAGCTGCTCTGATACCAATCTATCACAACCCAAATTTCAAGGGTTCATAATTCAAATAGAAACTAAAATTGAGAGTGAAAACAAATAAAAATAAAAGTAAATTAATATAAAATAAGAAAATGTTGTAAATTTAAAATGAGATTCAGAAAACAACACAACATTAAATATAAAATTAAATTAAATTATAAGACGGTGTTGTTCAAATTTATCAAATCAGGAAAAAAAATGTTTGGGATACAATTACAAAAAAAAAAAAAAGTACAAAAAAACTCAAACACAAAGACAGACTAACGCTACATAACAACCCCATCTGTGAGTGCACAACCTTTGAAGGCTCCCTCATCTCAACGATAAGTTCTATTACGAACCCATCCAAAATAATCACACCTATGACCGCATCTCCTGACTTTAAACTACTAGTCTAAACATAGTTTCGTCACGAAAGCTTTAGAGATAAATCTATCTTTACAAAAATATTTTTCTCTTAATTTATAATTAGTCATAAAAAGAAATAATTAGGTATAAATTTGGTCTAGAATTCAAAACTTTCAAATCGTACTGTTCCTTAACAAGATTCAAATCCAAATTCTTGAACTCCTAGTACCATATATAAAGTTGGTATCCTCTAATAAAACAGGAATTTCTCTTAAGATCATTAAATTCTTATGACTCTAGGCTCAATATCATTAATACAATTATGTTTTATCTTGAACACGCCAAACATGAAACTAAAGTGCATTCAATTTAACTCCATTTTATTACCATCTTGAATGATGTGTAGGGTATATTCTTGATTTACCTTAAAGTTCTTGTGACATAACCGTTCATATTAGTTAAGCTTTTTGCAAAATCACAAGTTAAAAGACAACAACGATGAACCTAGGTCTATTAGTCAATTTAAAGACAAATTCTTTCTCCATCTTATCGATAATAATAGTTCAACTAAATCCATATTATGCAAAGAAACAAGTTTACGACTCATAAAAACAACTACCTAAATTATGTCCTAAAAATTTGAAAACATAAGTTGTAGTTGATAATTACACAAAATATTTCGTAAATCCAGGAATTCGTGTCCAATTAGTCAATCCTAAAGATTGTAACTAGCATATAGTAATTGAAGCTCCACATGAAGTAATTTAAAGTTCCCCTTACCTAACTAAAGTTTATCTCATCTTTAATGAAGCATGAATTGCACTAAAGTTCATGAAATGCTTATAGACTCCAACTCTGAGTATTATTAATGCAATTATGTTTCATATGAGTTTGTCATAAATGAAACTAAGGTGCATTCAATACAACTTTATTTTCTTGTCATACGAGGCAAAATAGAAAAATTAAATCAAATAAACTAATGAACTGAACCGAATCAATCCAACCAAAATTGATTAGTTTGTTTCTTTTGTTGGGTTGTTGGTTTATTTGATAACCCTTGTATATTATAACAATTCAACATTTTGTTTTATAGCCCTTCAACTACTAAGAGAAAAATATATTTGAGTAAAAGCTAAAAATATTGGGTGTTTAAGAAAAGGCATTTGGTTTAGTGGTATGATTCTCACTTGGGGTGCAAGAGGTTTTGAGTTCAATTCTTGAAAAATGCCCCTATGTCTATGTCTTTTCTTATCTAAATCTAAGGACTTCATATTCGACATTTTATACGAGGACTTCACGTGTTTTCTGCAGTACGACAAAATACGAACGACCAATTTGGTCTAGTGGTATGAAAGTTCGTCAAAATGCCCCTTCAAGAGATTGTAGTATGAAAGACATTTACCAAGTAAATAAAAACATTAGAATAACACAAGTGACACATATGTAAACTATGTTATTAATATTTTATTTCTATTACATCTTTCCTTATTTATGAAATAATGAGCGGAGATATTTTTCATTTTCACAATTATTGATGACGGGAGGTTTAGGGTTTTCTGATGGAAGAATCGTTGGGATGTGAGCGGAGATATTTTTCATTTTCACAATTACTGATGACGGGAGGTTTAGGGTTTTCTGATGTAAGAATCGTGGGGATGT
>NW_019268581.1:282879-292017 GCF_002738365.1 Cucurbita moschata
AAAAAAATGTTTGGGATACAATTACAAAAAAAAAAAAAAGTACAAAAAAACTCAAACACAAAGACAGACTAACGCTACATAACAACCCCATCTGTGAGTGCACAACCTTTGAAGGCTCCCTCATCTCAACGATAAGTTCTATTACGAACCCATCCAAAATAATCACACCTATGACCGCATCTCCTGACTTTAAACTACTAGTCTAAACATAGTTTCGTCACGAAAGCTTTAGAGATAAATCTATCTTTACAAAAATATTTTTCTCTTAATTTATAATTAGTCATAAAAAGAAATAATTAGGTATAAATTTGGTCTAGAATTCAAAACTTTCAAATCGTACTGTTCCTTAACAAGATTCAAATCCAAATTCTTGAACTCCTAGTACCATATATAAAGTTGGTATCCTCTAATAAAACAGGAATTTCTCTTAAGATCATTAAATTCTTATGACTCTAGGCTCAATATCATTAATACAATTATGTTTTATCTTGAACACGCCAAACATGAAACTAAAGTGCATTCAATTTAACTCCATTTTATTACCATCTTGAATGATGTGTAGGGTATATTCTTGATTTACCTTAAAGTTCTTGTGACATAACCGTTCATATTAGTTAAGCTTTTTGCAAAATCACAAGTTAAAAGACAACAACGATGAACCTAGGTCTATTAGTCAATTTAAAGACAAATTCTTTCTCCATCTTATCGATAATAATAGTTCAACTAAATCCATATTATGCAAAGAAACAAGTTTACGACTCATAAAAACAACTACCTAAATTATGTCCTAAAAATTTGAAAACATAAGTTGTAGTTGATAATTACACAAAATATTTCGTAAATCCAGGAATTCGTGTCCAATTAGTCAATCCTAAAGATTGTAACTAGCATATAGTAATTGAAGCTCCACATGAAGTAATTTAAAGTTCCCCTTACCTAACTAAAGTTTATCTCATCTTTAATGAAGCATGAATTGCACTAAAGTTCATGAAATGCTTATAGACTCCAACTCTGAGTATTATTAATGCAATTATGTTTCATATGAGTTTGTCATAAATGAAACTAAGGTGCATTCAATACAACTTTATTTTCTTGTCATACGAGGCAAAATAGAAAAATTAAATCAAATAAACTAATGAACTGAACCGAATCAATCCAACCAAAATTGATTAGTTTGTTTCTTTTGTTGGGTTGTTGGTTTATTTGATAACCCTTGTATATTATAACAATTCAACATTTTGTTTTATAGCCCTTCAACTACTAAGAGAAAAATATATTTGAGTAAAAGCTAAAAATATTGGGTGTTTAAGAAAAGGCATTTGGTTTAGTGGTATGATTCTCACTTGGGGTGCAAGAGGTTTTGAGTTCAATTCTTGAAAAATGCCCCTATGTCTATGTCTTTTCTTATCTAAATCTAAGGACTTCATATTCGACATTTTATACGAGGACTTCACGTGTTTTCTGCAGTACGACAAAATACGAACGACCAATTTGGTCTAGTGGTATGAAAGTTCGTCAAAATGCCCCTTCAAGAGATTGTAGTATGAAAGACATTTACCAAGTAAATAAAAACATTAGAATAACACAAGTGACACATATGTAAACTATGTTATTAATATTTTATTTCTATTACATCTTTCCTTATTTATGAAATAATGAGCGGAGATATTTTTCATTTTCACAATTATTGATGACGGGAGGTTTAGGGTTTTCTGATGGAAGAATCGTTGGGATGTGAGCGGAGATATTTTTCATTTTCACAATTACTGATGACGGGAGGTTTAGGGTTTTCTGATGTAAGAATCGTGGGGATGTGAACAGAGATATTTTTCATTTTCACAATTACTGATGACGGGAGGTTTAGGGTTTTCTGATGTAAGAATCGTGGGGATGTAGTTCAGATAGTAGAGCGCTCACTTCTGATGTGGAAAGTACGGGGTTGATACCTTGCATCTCCAAATGAATCGATCACTAAACTTATGAAATAATGAGCGGAGATATTTTTTTCATTATCACTAAATATATTATTCCATCTTTCCTTATTTATGAAATAATGAGCGTAAATATTTTTTTCATTTTTACAATTATTGATGACGGGAGGTTTAGGGTTTTCTGATGTAAGAATCGTGGGGATGTAGTTCAGATAGTAGAGCGCTCACTTCTGATGTGGAAAGTACGGGGTTGATACCTTGCATCTCCAAATGAATCGATCACTAAATATATTATGTCTTTTCAATTTTTTCTTATTTATGACATAATGAGCATGGATAGTTTTTCATGTCACTATTATTGATGACGAGACGTTTAGGATTTTGTGACATAAGAATCGTGGGGATGTAGCTCAAATGGTAGACTGCTTGCTTTGCATGCGAAAGTTACAGGGATAGATACCACGCATCTCCAAAATAAAACTATCTATTATTAAATATATTATTGAAAATTATTTCTTTTTAATTTTTCCTTATTCATGACAGGTTGAGTAGCGATATTTCTTCATTTTCACTATTATTGATGATGGAAAATTTACGATTTTGTAATGCAAGAATTGTGGGGATGTAGCTTCGCTTAGCATGCGAGAGGTACGGCTTAACATACGAGAGGTACGAGGATTGATACCTCACATCTCCAAAAGAAACTATTTATTATTAATATTTTATTTCTATTTAATATTTCCTTATTTATGACATAATATGCAGAGATACTTTTTTATTTTCACAATTATTGATGAAGGGACGTTTAGGGTTTTCTGATGTAAGAATCGTAGGGATGTAGTTCAAATGGTAGAGCGTTCATTTCCCATGTGGAAAGTACGGGGATCAATACCTTGCATCTCCAATTGAATCAATTACTAAATATATTATTTCTTTTCAATTTTTTCTTATTTAGAACATAATGAGCCGGGATAGTTTTTCATTTTCACTATTACTGATGACGAGATGTTTAGGACTTTGTGACATAAGAATTGTGGGGATATAGCTTAGATGGTAGAGCACTTGCTTTGCATGTGAGAGGTATGGGGATTGATACCCTGCATCTCTAGATTTTCTTCATTTTCACTATTATTGATGATGGGAATTTGAGGGTTTTATGATGCAACAATTGTGGGGATGTAGCTTATGATGGGAAATTTAAGGTTTTATGATGCAACAATTGTGGGGATGTAGCTTATGATGAGAAATTTAGGGTTTTATGATGCAAAAATTGTGGTGATGTAGCTTAGATGGTAGAGCTCATTTAGCATGGGAAATTTAGGGTTTTATGATGCAACAATTGTGGGGATGTAGCTTATGATGAGAAATTTAGGGTTTTATGATGCAAAAATTGTGGTGATGTAGCTTAGATGGTAGAGCTCATTTAGCATGGGAAATTTAGGGTTTTATGATGCAACAATTGTGGGGATGTAGCTTATGATGAGAAATTTAGGGTTTTATGATGCAAAAATTGTGGTGATGTAGCTTAGATGGTAGAGCTCATTTAGCATGGGAAATTTAGGGTTTTATGATGCAACAATTGTGGGGATGTAGCTTATGATGAGAAATTTAGGGTTTTATGATGCAAAAATTGTGGTGATGTAGCTTAGATGGTAGAGCTCATTTAGCATGCAAGAGATAAGGGGATATCTCGCATCTCCAAAAGAAACTATTTGTTACTAATATTTTACTTCTATTCAACCTTTCCTTATTTATGACATAATTAGCGGAGATATTTTTTCATTTTCACTAGAATGATGACGGGACATTTAGGGTTTTCTAATATAAGTATTGTGGGAATGTAGCTTAGATGGTAGATTGCTTGCTTAGCATGCGAGAGGTACGGGGATCGGATTGATACCGCATATCTCCAAAAAAAAACTATTTGTTATTACTATTTTCTTTCTATTCAATTTTTCCTTATTTATGACATAATGAATAGCGTTATTGTTTTATTTTTCACTATTATTGATGACGAGATGTTTAGGATTTTGTGACATAAGAATCTTAAGGATATAGCTTAGATGGTAGAGCATTTGCATCAAATGTGAGAAGTACTAGGATCGACCATGCATCAACAAACGAAACTATCACTAAATATATTAGTTCTTTTAAATTTTTCCTTATTTACGACATAATGAGCGGGGATTGTTTTTCATTTTCAATATCATTGATGATGGGAAGTTTAGAGTTTTTTGATGTAAAATCGTGGGAATGTAGCATGCGAGAGATACAGGGATCGATACCTCGCATCTCCAAAAGAAACAATTCGTTATTACTATTTTATTTCTATTTAATATTTTCTTATTTATGACATAATGAGTAGCGATATTTTTTTATTTTCACTATTATTCATGATGAGACGTTTCGGGTTTTGTGACGTAAAAATTGTGGAGATGTAGCTTAGATGCTAGAGCGCTCACTTTACATGCGAGTTGTACGGGGATTGATAACCCGCATCTCCAAAAGAAAGTATTTAATTTGTTCTTATATTTTTTTCATTTTCACAATTATGATCCCGGCATCACCAAACCAAACTATTTGTTATTAATATTTTGATCTTTTTTTATTTTCACTATTATTGATGATGGGACATTTAGGATTTTATAATGTAAAAATCATGGGGATGTAGCTCAGATGGTAGAGTGCTCACTTTGCATGCGAGAGGTACGGGGATTGATACCTTGCATCTCCAAATATAAGACTATCTATTATTAAATATATTATTTATTTTCAATTTTTCCTTATTCATGACATGTTGGGTAGCAATATTTGTTCATTTTCACTATTATTGATGACGGAAAATTTAGGGTTTTGTGATGCTATGATTGTGGGGATGTAGCTCAGATGGTAGAGCGCTTGCTTAGCATGCGAGAGGTATGGGGATCAATACCCCGCATCTCCAAAAGAGAGGAATTAATTTTTTAAGTGTGAGTTAATTTAACATGTTATGTATAAGGTGGGTACGAGAGAAAAAGAAAAGATACTTATATAAGGATTATTATATCATTATGGTTATGTCATTTTTATATATAAAAGAGAGGAATGTCCCACAAGCACATATAGAGAGGACTATCATTATGGTTATGTCATTTTTATATATAAAAGAGAGAAATGTCCCACAAGCACATATAGAGAGGACTATCATTATGGTTATGTCATTTTTATATATAAAAGAGAGAAATGTCCCACAAGCACATATAGAGAGGACTATCATTATGGTTATGTCATTTTTATATATAAAAGAGAGGAATGTCCCACAAGCACATATAGAGAGAGGACTATTGTAAGTAAAGAAAGCAATCTAGTAGTTATACTGCTACTTGTGAAGAGGGAATTTGATGAATTCCTCAAAAGATAAGAGCTTATATGTATAAGGTGGGTCCGATGCATATGACGGAACTTTTTCACAATTGCAATATCTGACCAATAAAAAGAAATAAAAATAAAAGAGTGAAATAAAAAGATGAAAATCAAATAAAATTAAAATATTTCAAAAGAGGATTTAAGTTTACAAAAAGGAAATAAAATACAAATATAAAAGAAATTAGCAAAAGACTTCAAAAGACCGAAAAGGGACTGACGCTCCAGAACGACCCGTTCTGTCACCGCACAGCTCTCGAACGCTCTTCCACCTCGACCAGCACTGACAAAAAAGATAGAAAGGAATGAGTATAAAAATTATACTCAGTAAGCCACCTACTTGTAGGCTCTCTTCGCATCTTAGTTTAACAGAATTTCCACGGTTTCCTACTTCGGTTCTAGGACATCTGGTTCTAATCGTAGTTCTTTGGGGCTTGCCCCTTGGATTTCACCGGTTCGTCGGCCTTTCATTAAACGCGTAGAGGTTCCTTACGCCAAGCTAATGTGGTCGGTATTTCTCTAGGGGTGTGCTGAATACCCCTACGCCCATATAGTCCCTCTATGGGGGGCGCGACCCAACTCGTTCCCATGCAGCTAATGGGCTGTACAATGTGGGGACACATTTCCCATGCGAAATGGCTAAGAGCAATAAGGACTGATCAGGGACCCTTGGTCCTCCCACGAAGCTATAGATACCATTCTCACGCTAGCAATCTATGAACACTCCAAGGTACCCTCTTGTCGTGGTTAACCGCTAAGTTCCTAGGAAAAATTAAATCTGGCTGGAGCGACATATCGCTCCTAACAATAATTTCCTAAGCTTATCTTAGAAATGGGCCCTAGAAATTAACAGAGTGTGCATGTATCAAACCAATAACAATTCATATCAGCTAAATCTTCCAATTGATAATTAGGCCAGAGAAAGAACTTGAATTTATTTTTATATCTATCAACATGTTTGCTACTTTTATCTAAAACTTGATCACGAGTTTTTCTTATTTGCATTGTAAAATTATGTATTTCTATGGATATCATTTCTATTTCTAGAATTGAAACAAAAACATGTGGATAAATTTCAAATATGGAGGCGCATAAAAGATATGGACCAGCAACTAAAAATGATAGATCCACTACAAGGCATTTGGTTTAGTAGTATGATTCTCGCTTCGGGTGCGAGAGGTCTCGAGTTTGATTGTCAAAATGCCCCCAACAATTATATCAAATTGAAGCATGCAATATAATAAGATTTGAAATAGGTTTTTTAAACCTTGAACCAAGAATGAATATTTGGAAAAAAAAAAAAAAAAAAAAGGTATATTTAATTATAATTTACAAGTGTCTTTATAACATGTTAATTGAAGAGAGAAAACAACGAGAATAAACAAACAAAGAAAACTTGTGTATGTATGATTCTCTTCAAATCTTGGAAACTATGAGAATTCTTCTCCTTTCTTGACATAAAGACTTACTTTTTTGGGAGTTTGACCATAAACAGTCATCTACTCTTACTCCTACTCCCTTCTCTAAGAATCAACATAGCATAATCATTCCATGAAGGCCGAGGTAGTCTTATAAAAAAAGATGGAGCCTCGAGCCTAACTTCAAAGGCATTACACAAATGCTTATAGACTCCAACTCTGAGTATTATTAATGCAATTATGTTTCATATGAGTTTGTCATAAATGAAATTAAGGTGCATTCAATACAACTTTATTTTCTTGTCATACGAGGAGAAATAGAAAAATTAAATCAAACAAACTCATGAACTGAACCGAATCAATCCAACCAAAATTGATTAGTTTGTTTCTTTTGTTGGGTTGTTGGTTTAGGGTTGTTGGTTTATTTGATAACCCTTGTATATTATAACAATTCAACTTTTCGTTTTATAGCCCTCCAACTACTAAGAGAAAAATATATTTGAGTAAAAGCTAAAAATATTGGGTGTTCAAGAAAAGGCATTTAGTTTAGTGGTATGATTCTCACTTGGGATGCAAGGAGTTTTGAGTTCAATTCTTGAAATGACCCTATGTCTAAGTCTTTTTTTATCTAAGGAATTCATATTCGAAATCAACCTAACTTCATATTCGACATTTTATACTTACCATCATGCTCTTAATACTCATAGTCTTTCTTAACATCCCATCCCAAGGCTTTATTCTCCAAGACAAATTCTACATCCGAGGACTTCACGTGTCTCCTGCAATACTACAAAATACGACCTTAATACCTAGGCCTAAGGCTTCATACATACGTTTCAAGTAGTATAACAAGGGCATTTGGTCTAGTAGTATGAAAGTTCGATTCTCAAAATGCCCCTTCAAGAGACCTTAATACCTAGGGCTAAGGCTTCATACATACGTTTCAAGTGGCATAACAAGGGCATTTGGTCTAGTGGCATGAAAGTTCGATTCTCAAAATGCCCCTTCAAGAGATTGTAGTATGAAAGACATTTACCAAGTAAATAAATACATTAAAATAACACAAGTGACACATATGTAAACTATGTTATTAATATTTTATTTCTATTACATCTTTCCTTATTTATGAAATAATGAGCGGAGATATTTTTCATTTTCACAATTACTGATGACAGGAGGTTTAGGATTTTTTTAATTTAAGAATCGTGAGGATGTAGCTCAGATGGTAAAGCACTCGCTTCCGATGTGGAAAGTACGGAGATCGATACCTGCATCTCCAAATGAATCGATCACTAAACTTATAAAATAATGAGCGGAGATATTTTTTCATTTTTACAATTATTGATGACGGGAGGTTTAGGGTTTTCTGATGTAAGAATCGTGGGGATGTAGTTCAGATAGTAGAGCGCTCACTTCTGATGTGGAAAGTACGGGGTTGATACCTTGCATCTCCAAATGAATCGATCACTTAATATATTATTTCTTTTCAATTTTTTATTATTTACGACATAATGAGTAGTTTTTCATGTCACTATTATTGATGACGAGACGTTTAGGATTTTGTGACATAAGAATCGTGGGGATGTAGCTCAAATGGTAGACCGCTTGCTTTGCATGGAGAGTTATGGGGATAGATACCACGCATCTCCAAAATAAAACTACCTATTATTAAATATATTATTGAAATTTTTGTTTTCAATTTTTCCTTATTCATGACAGGTTGAGTAGCGATACTTCTTCATTTTCACTATTATTGATGATAGAAAATTTAGGGTTTTGTGATGCAAGAATTGTGGGGATGTAGCTTCGCTTAGCATTCAAGAGGTACGGCTTAGCATACGAGAGGTACGAGAATCGATACCTCGCATCTCCAAAAGAAACTATTTATTATTAATATTTTATTTCTATTCAATATTTCCTTATTTATGACATAATATGCAGAGATATTTTTTATTTTCACAATTATTGATGAAGGGACGTTTAGGGTTTTCTGATGTAAGAATCGTAGGGATGTAGTTCAAATGGTAGATCGTTCATTTCCCATGTGGAAAGTATGGGGATCAATACCTTGCATCTCCAATTGAATCGATTGCTCAATATATTGTTTCTTTTCAATTTTTTCTTATTTAGGACATAATGAGCCGGGATAGTTTTTCATTTTCACTATTACTGATGACGAGATGTTTAGGACTTTGTGACATAAGAATTGTAGGGATATAGCTTCGATGGTAGAGCACTCGCTTTGCATGCGAGAGGTATGGGGATCAATAACCTGCATCTTTAGATTTTCTTCATTTTCATATTATTGATGATGGGAATTTGAGGGTTTTATGATAGCTTATGATGGGAAATTTAGGGTTTTGAGGGTTTTATGATGCAACAATTGT